>NC_064026.1:21024941-21330274 GCF_917208135.1 Athalia rosae | reverse complement strand
TAGGCTCGCGCTTAGGCTTAAATCATGATCAAATTTTTAACGTCATCGACATATCCGGTCGCTTTTTTTCGTTAGCTGTATTCCTATAACACTGCCAATAGTAATGGACTTGATGCGACGTTTTCGTTCACCTGCAATCTTTCATTTATTCGAACGTTCAAATTTTTCTGCGGGATTTTCGTTTGGCCGGATTTTTCAATATAACGTAAATCTAATTATAATGAAAATTTTGTAGCCTTGACGAAATTTGATTCATTTACAAGGTAGACACGATAACGCACTAAACTATTTGCACTTGATAAGATGACATCATCGCACAACTTATGCAAATACATTTTCTTCGAATTTTACAGGTGGTATCCAACATGGCCGAATCAGAAGCCTCCAACAAGCCAGGTAGTGATAGACTGGAAATAAATTTGTCGATCTGTTAAATGAGTAAAACATAATCTTAATCAGAATTTCAAATAAACTGGATCAGCGAAATTATAACAATGAAATTTATTTTCCAAATTGACAAATGTTTCATGTACTTTTCATGTACTTTTTAATATTTAATAAATTTGACATGCAGACATAGCGTTCATGAAAAACTTGCTGCGCAAATACGAAAATGATTCGGCCCTCGAGGTTGAGTCTGTGGGTGTAAGTCCAGGGTGCGATAAAGGAGACAATTATATGTCAGTTATAAATCGCCTCGCTGTCACAGGAACCACCGGAAATGGCTTACGTAATTATATAAATATTAATTCATCTCAACTATTCTTGTATTTAACAATAAGATCTAATCGATCGAACGGGAGAGAACCGTTTCTACAGAAATTGGTTTTACAGCCGAATTATTTCAGGTTGTCCGGTTCGACAGAATCACCACAACAAAGTTTGGTATAGTCTTGCGCCCCTGAGTATAATTTTACTCAAAATTTACAACTTGGTCGTAGCAAAGCTGCTTCTATTATTGCGGCACCTATCTCACCCCTAGTCAATCATGTCGTTAGAGTAAGTTCGGCCAGAATCGTAACTACAGGAGTCCAAATAATGGGTGATCTCAAACTATGTAGTATGTTTACGTGCAATTCCCCCAACATATAACTCTGTAGAAACGAACCAATAGAACTTTCGCTGTCTACGAAACGATTTCTGTAAAAACGACACCCTCTCGGTACTCTCGAACGATATTAAGAATGATCCACTTCTGTTTTCAGCTTATAGGAAAAGTTTCATTTGTAAAAGTCTCCCTCCAAATGAATATCATCAGGAGATTTTTCAGAGTAAAGATCTCTTCGCCAATGAAGCCGCTATGTATCAAATTTTTCCAGTTATTCTTGGTAAAGACCAGAAAATAGTTCCTGATTGTCTTCATGCGGATTCCCAGTGGATTATCCTAGAAGATTTAAAACCAGAGGGCTTCGTTCTCGGAGATAGAACCAAAGGTCTGAATTTCGAACACACGAAATTGGTACTTGAGGTGGGTTCTCATTTTTATCTTTGTGAAAGTATTATACGTATAGGCACTCATGATCATTTTGTGAGCTAATGAAATTATTCGTTTGTATTTCAGACCCTTGCAGAACTTCATGCAGCGTCCTTTATCTTCGAGCATACCGAGCCGTCGAGATTTCTTGATTTACGGAAAAATGTAGTCGAGATACTTTTTCCCGATACGGATCCCCCAGGTATTGGAAAATTTGTTAATGATCTACCCAACTTTACAATTTTATGTTTGAAAACTGCTGCGACACCGGAAGATGACAATTCGAAAGAAATTAATTTCATGTCAGAGCATCGAGGAAAAATTTACGATGTTGTGAAGGTATTGGATAATTCCACCGCTCTTCATATCTACTCTGATTAAAAAATTGATATTCTACTATTCTTTATGTTTCTTTTTACTGATTGCACAGGAAACCGTCAAACCTTCTAAGTTTTCGGCGCTTTGTGCTGGAGATTTGTGGATTAACAATCTGTTATTCAAGTACGATAAAAAAAATGGAAAGTTGGGCCTCAGTGATGTACGGTTTCTGGATTTTCAAGTCTCCCGATACGCACCAATCGTTGTAGATATTTTGTATTTCTTCCATACGAGTGTTCAACATGAACTATTGCTCGAAAAAATGGACGATTTTTTACAAATTTATCACACAAAATTGCGGTCGAAGTTATCAGTATTATCTGCAGAGATAGTTGAAAATATTACGTTCGAATGGTTGCTAAGTGAAATTGAAAAATACAAATATTACGGCTTGTTCATGAGTCTCTGGCTCGCGCCAGCAGCCATGATGGATGCTGAAGACGCTCCTAACGATTTGGAAATAGCCACCCAAACAGCGGAAAACGAAGTCGCCGTTGACTACTGGAAAGATAAACTGTCTCCACGACTTTTGAAACGAATTGTTCAAAAATGTAAATATTTTATAAGATAGGCTCTATCGATTACGTGAATTGATCATTTGAAAGGATGATAATTATTGTACAATATACATTACACATAATAATAACGATTGTATTTTTTCTTTTACATTTCTTATCAAAGTATATGGCTTTACCTGTCGGATATTGAAACCTCATGGTTCCAAAAAAATATGTGTCTGTTTGCACAGTGCGGGAGTTAATCAAATCGCTGATCACAAGTCCTCTACTGTTGACAGATACTATAACACCATGTGTACTCGCCGTTTCTAGGATTATTATGAATAAAGTTCATCCCTGATATAGAAATTAAAACTGAAACTTTCTTGATCGATGAAAAAGCTTGTATTATTAAAGGACTTGCATATAATTAATTCGAGAATGAAGAGAGTGACATGGATCCCAGATCAAAGTTACGGTTCTTGACCTGATGCATTCAATGCGGAACAAATAACAATACCATGAGATATAATCTTTGTGAAAAAATATCGAATCCAAATATTATTTTTAGAAAAGTGCTCTCGGTACGCTAATTTTTTTCCGCCATTATCGAGAAAAAGATCGGGGTGTAATACCATTACATGTAGTATTACGACGGTCAATTATTGGAGGTTGCATTTTACTTCGTGAGTGATGCGTGAGTGGTCATTGTACGAAAATGAAACGCAATATTCGTACACGTATTTGTACTATTTTGTATGGTCAAGGGTGAACCCGCATGGCCTTGGAAATTTCTATGCAACTATCTATTAATTTATTAATGTTGATTTTGACGAAAATCGTCTTCGTGGAATACATGGCCTGGATACAGCTAGTCTGGTTGTAAGATTCTTCGGAGCCTGTCCTAAAATTGGTTATTGTTATACCTCCTCAAAATCAATGGGCGGACGTTGTTAAATTCACGTGCCTATAGGTAAAAGCGAAAACTCTTCTTCACACATGAGATCTGCTGCAAGACCCGTAGCATTCTGTGTAGTGTTTCAAGGGAAACTGCGTGGAAACAGCTGATAGTCATCGTCCGTCGTTCCAAGGCCTAAGCAGAGGTCGAGTCGAAATAATGATCGCACGAGACCTACATCTACGTGTCCCGACAAAAGCATTGTTGCGTCGTTTGGAGGGGTTTGTTATGTTATCAAGAATTCAAGCGGGACAATGCCGTATGGATTTGGCGGTCATTTGACATCGAAGTCATACACCCGGATCGAATGACGTAAAATCCATCCGTAGGTGGTTTTCTTGAGGTCGGAACACTTTTGGCGATGCAGTCCGAAGCACTTACAAGATGAATTGAAAATTGAACATGCCGATTCGAAAGTTTGGTTACATGGGGTGATAATTGGGTTTCATCGGACGTTTTACCGGATGATGGGAACAATCGATCAATCAGCGGCCGTTCGTGTGATGCACGGACGGCGTTGCGCACGAAAAATCAAACCTCGAAATAGGAAAACATTGCATAGCTAATTAAGAGCGAAGAGATCTTATTTGCGAACGTGTACGAGGTCCGAATTCGTACACGACTTCCTTGGGAATAAAAATAAGTAGATGCTCTCGAAATTGCGTAACGTTGGCGTAACAAAATCTTACTTGTATTGTATATGTACAATACGCGTATATGTGTCCAACGTTTTTATGAACGTGATGCAAGAAAAATGAACACTTGCCTTCTATTCACACCGAATCGTTCATGACTTCCATATTCAATTCTTTCTGAACCTGCGGGTAATTTTTTCACGCTATTCCATAAGTTTGTTAAGATTCCTATTGAATTTATGATAGACTCATGGCCCTTCCATGGTGAAATTTCATCACGAATACCTATTGCTGATTCTTGGATTCAAGTTACGGCACAATACGATCACGTATGTATTTTGGCCTCGTCACATAAGTATAATACACATCCTTTTGAAAAGTTGTTTTAATTTTTTGGAACTCATGTCTAACAAAATTATCGAATGAGCAAAGAAGCGTGGAGAAAGCGTTCTTCCAAATAGTGACGAGTAAACGATTATTATTCGAGTCATTTACGAAACTGAACGATTTCATTTTCTCATCGAAAGGATAAAATCGAAACATTACAATACATATTCGATGACCTCATGGTGGTGAGTTGAGCGTCCGTACGCAAATGGTATCGATTATCGTCGATCGAATTATGAGGCTAACGCATCACCGATATCTTGCTTGAGACGCGATCTCCCTGACATAAGGACCAAGTTAAATTGTATTTCGCAATTCGCGTACGATTCCCGTCGGTCATATGACAAGTGCTATACTATTTCCCGCAATTTCACAACACTAGCACAGTTCCACGATGTTTTAACTGGTACGAAAAATGTAAACCTTATTTATATCTGTACTTGTGGTCAAGGATTCTATTAATGCTTATCTTACAAACATAGCGGTATATCAATTGATGTTGATCAAAAAATCATAGTTCGTTACGTGAACATACATCTGAATATTCATACCGCGTTACAAAATTTTAATTCAGAATATTTTTCGAGAAATTCAAATTTTTTCAAGCATCATCATCGAACTCATCAATTTCAACAATTTGGTTCACACTCGAAATAGAAACTGTGCCGATGTAACTTCTGTTTCCATGTCAAATGAGGAAGGATATTATTATACGATTATAAATAGGATTATAAGTTGTGCAAAATTTCTCTTGGAAAACAGGATCTTGATCTATTAATCGACCTCCGCAACCGCACCGCGATCTTTTCGGGTCAAATGTCACGGATCTTAGGAATATTTCATTTACCTTAAGTGCAGCTTGTTCAGAAACGTGAAAGCTTTGATACTTCATATTGAAGTCTGTAAATTACATGAAATTTGGCGTCACCGTGGATGGGCGACAATTCGAAGTTAGTCGAATTCATTCATCGAAATTACATTCACGCAAAAATTGATTGATCCGTTGCCACAAATCGATAGCGTAATGAGGCATAAACGATCCGGCCAATTCGCGAACGCTAGTTTTTTTTATCGTTTTTCTGTACTTGAACAATTGAATCCCCGGGCGTTTCCGGAGATCTGAATCTATGTACATGTGTACAAAGGTGCATTCGTGTGACGCCGTACACAGTTCATACTTTCCCTGGTTTTGTATACCTGATCTTTGCATAGACGAGCAAATCCGGATGCCCCCTCTGCCCGCCTTAAACTTAAAGTGATAGCTTAACTCTTGAGAAACAGCCCTCCCTGAGGATAGTATCAACCAACTCGGCAAACGAAGCAGTAGGCAGAGTTTTCTCTGCACAAGAGGGCTACCATGCGGATCATACTAAGGCCCATCTTATTTTTGGGTGAGTTCCATTAAATTAATTGAAACTTCCGAATTGAAGATCTTCAAATTATTGAGTGTGACCACTCTGCAATTCATGTTACTTTAAACGGTAATTGAAAGAAAAAGCTCTCGTGATTGATTTTCGAGGTTTTGGCAACCAGCATCTTCGGGTTCATTTTTTCACCTATGGATTGCTGGATGCATTTTTCACTTCCAAAGCCATCTGTCTTCAAAGTTGAATAGTGAGAAGGATATTTATTTATATCGGATTTATAATCAGAACGAAGATTATAGCGTGACTAGTTGGGTGCGAGTTTACTGAGATTGAGAAAACATAAAACCATTGTCTGAAGTTCGTTTCGAAGTACAATAAAGTTCCGGTGATCTGTAATAATTAGGAAGAATTACCGTGAAAGTTTTTTGAAGGAAATGCTCAGTTGAAAAATCTCGAGTTTGTTAGAAAAAATTCTGTCAAGTGAGTTGCGCGAATCGGAACAATTATTTCTGAACGAACGTTTTTTACTGGCAAAAGTAAAAATAGCATAATTGTTTGGCAACGCATCATGCCATGGGTGGCCATAAAGTAACGTGCGGACACTGCGGAGCTGAGAAATCAGTTGAATGTAAAACACAATGTAATCAAACCTCTGTATCTACTTCCTAAACTCATTTAGACTATGCGGAGAAACAATCGTCTCATTCTAGTTCAATAATTGTTTCACTTTTTCGCACGTTTATCGCTTGTCCCGCGAACAACTTCCGAAGCGATCCGCTGGCATGTGATATTAGCGAGTTATTACCGCAAGATATATTTGGCACGTTCTTCAAACTGTTGTACATTCCTTACAGAAGCGGAATACGGGAAATAATGATATGTTTGCATAGTTAATTGTTGCGTAACTTGACATTAACCGCGTGCAACGTAAATGTTTCATCTCCTCGTTACATTTAGTTTGGGAAAAATTTCGTAAAAAAGGATCCGAAGAATCTAAATATTTTTCTACAATGTTATACATGTTGTGTAATCATGATTTCACACGATAATTCATCTAAACAGTTCGGTACAACTAAAAGGTAATTTGTGAAAACGATGATAACTGCTTGTACGGTTTCAGTTCATAAATTTGCAATGAGAACAATTGAGTTCTGGTGCGTATTCGCGAATTAATGCAAACTACTAAAACCCCCTGTAACTTTCTAGGATTCATTCAAATTCTGAGAGTGGAATCGTTGACCCGTCAAGACACGTCAACCGAAATTGCACCACTGACTAATACCAAAGCTAGTAGCCGATACAGAGATCCGTTGCTCGCTAAGATTTGGCCGAATCGAACATCGATAACGAATGAGGAACGTATCAAAGCGCTCGCCATAGCTCTTCAGAACGCGGACAAAGTTTTGAATGGAAAAAGGACCAGAAAGAACGAACATTCGGAAAAATCTGCACGCGTATATTCCTCGACGATATCGCAATCCGAGGCACTTCACGCTAGGTCGGACGAAGGACCTATAGATTCTCCACGTCGAAATGTTCGCTTGCGTTCTAGGACGGCAGGACGATACTCAACACCGTCAGCCGTACTGCTACCACCTTATAAATCCTATACTCCGGAGTTCAATTTTGAGAACGAAAAGAATGTTCAATCATTGCCACCAGCGGCGAAGGACAAACTCGTCACGACGGAACTCCCCGCAGATAACGCAACTTTTAATCGAACGACTTCATCGTATCCTCTGAAAGATGAACCGAAAAATTTTCCAACGGATGAACGTGGACCGAACGAGAATAACATACCGCGGTATTTTTCCCAGCAAAATGACAAAAGTTCCTTCGGTGAACGTGGGGAATATCCACCGACATTACCGCAGAAAATTGAAACCACGTTCCCACCTTACTGGAGCACAACCACTTCGGAGCCACTAAAGATAAGATTGAATGCAAATGCTACAGAGTCAAATTATAGAGGACGTGGATCCGCCAAGTACAATCAGAATGCAAATGATATTGAACTTTCAAAGAAAAAAGATCTATTCTCTTCCGAAGAAAGTGGGTACTATTGGGGAAGACGCCCTGCTCAAAACGTCAATCACTACAAATTTGTTGGTGAGTGATGTTTATTGTTCATGAATATTCCGCCATTTGTCATTTTACTTACTTTTTGTGATTATCAGTGTAAATTTTAGCGATATGAGTAAAAATTTTATTGAGTTGAAAAATTATGCGTTATTTTTCTGCTGCAGATACGGCGTGGAAAGTTGGGGCTATACCGGGGGTACCTGGACGGGACTATCCTGTTCACCAGCACCACGCACATAACCAGCTTCGTTATCCATCCAGCAGATTCATTTGTCCCGTTGGTCCTGGAACACACGTCTATCTCGCCGATCGTGCATCCAGATGTCAGGTAACAAAATTTGGTAATTGAAAACAATGAATTATACCGAAAAATTAAAGTGGATGCGAATGGTCGCTTAGTCTATTTTTCCACGAGTTATAATTTCGAAAATTTCCCCAGGTGAGTTAAAAAAAGCTGCCAGCATTCGTCAAATATAGGATTGATTGTACTGTTAAATTTCGCGAGAATTCATTAACTCGTGATTTGTGAATATTCGTGTGATCTGCATCAAGTTGATTTGTTCAAGTATAATTTAACTAAGTCAAGTTCGCAATGATTCAATCCCCATATCACAATCGGGTTACATCGCCGTTCAAAACTGCAATTCATCTCGCTGTGAATGCGCATCATCACCGTGACTTTTTGTACTACAATATCTTTTGTCTCTATCGCTTCGAGTCAACAAATAAGGTTCTTTACCTCTTCAATGAACGAAAGAAACGAGTAATAAATTCACGATGAAAAGTGCATCAGCATGGAAATCTTTTCGACTAACATATTGCACTTGGTAAGAGTCAATCTGATTTTTTTTTTTTTTAAATTCAGCATTTCGCTTGCCGAGTAACATTACGCGGTGGTGTTATATCGGTATAGATAATATGCAGTTCAATTCACACGCCGTCATTGCCGCGCCAGTAACCGTGACCGCAGATTATCAGTGAAAGTAAAAGTGTAAAGAATCGCGAGCCATTTCTCCACGTTTTTTGTTATATTTTCCTTTGTTTTCGTACAACGTCTTTTTACAGATTGACGGACTGCTGTCATTGACCAAATGTTATTTTTTTCTTTTTTTTTTGGTAATTGCAGATATTCTACGTGTGTTACGGTGAAAAGATTGGCGTACCGATGATGTGCCCAAACGGAACACTTTTCAGTGAACAACTACAGGTCTGCGATTGGTGGTTCAATGTTGCCTGCTAATCTTTATCATCATGTATGTAAATACATATCATATTATACTTTTATAATAAAAAAAACTTGTTTCTAAAGGTCAATAAGGTTAATTGGTAGAAGTAGAAAAGGTTAATTGTATTCTGTGCTTAATTTTTTATTTTTATGATTGATGTGACACCTCGATGACTGTCATAATGATTTAAGTCAATTAGTTGTCAATAAGTGACATGATTGTGTGAAGTTGATTGAACGAAATTGACATTCACGCGGAAGCCACAAATTCCGGCTGTATTAGTTACGTCCCGGTATTGACTTTCTCATAAAAATAAGAAAAAAGAATATAAGAAGCAAAGGATGATCTAACCATCTAGCCGGACTGGTTGAAAACAAGTCGAGTATGGGTATAAAATCTCAAAAGGAGACTTGAATCAGATGAGAAAAAATCAGAAGAAAAAAGATAGTATTCCACTACGAAAATAATAGAGAGTGGACGAAATCACAATCCCACAATCGCTGATCCTCGGACGAGTTGCTTCATGTAACGTTGGAAAGGGGCGGGGATAGAATAAGGTTATCGAGGAAATAGATACGAATCCGATGGTTCCGGCGGGGCGCGTTTGTAGAGGAAATTGCGTCAGCCACACCGGTTCGGATTATCTCTAGATTGCCACATGCCAAAACTCCTCCTCAACAGCTCTATCGTCACTGCAATCTGGCCTGTTTTGTGATTCAATATTGTCTGTAAGTTTCTTTAATATCGCACATGTCGTAGTTAACTATGTTTTCGACGAACTCGAAATTTCGACCATGTCATTGCGGAATACCGCAGACTCACGCTGGTTTGTTCAAGTTGTATTTGGCAGGGTGTAACACATATATTTGCAGGGAAAAGCAGAGAAGAACTACAGAAGTCATTGGTTCAGTTATATGTTATTTATCACACAAGAATATAATCGAAGTTTGATCGTTTGATGAAAAAAATTATAATAATAATTATCGCTACATATTCATAACTTATGTCTGCTATTCCAGTTAAATGAAAATTACTGACCTGAAAACTGGTCGGATTGATGATCGTGATAGGACTGTAAAATGAAATAATATAAAATTTAGTCTGATAAATCAGATGAATCGATGGAAGATTTTTTCACCGATCACGCGGTGGGATCTGCGATGGTTCCCCAGAAAAGAATAGCGTTTGTCGCTTCATGGCGTATGAAGAACAGGAAAGGTCTGTTCACCTTAAAGTTCTTCACATCACCACTGTAATTTATCGTACTGCCAGCAATAGCTGCTGCCTCCGTGCCAGATTCGTTTACCTCTAACGCTACTTGTTGGATGATATCGGATATTCGGAACTGAGAGTTTGATGCAGCTCCTGTCAATGTTAACGTAGGCTTTTGATGCGGGGTTCCAGAATCGTCGTTACCCACTGGAGCTGACGGCACAGACGCATTTACAGAGCCTTGAGGAACATTTTGACTAAGTTTCTCCGAAACTTGACTCGGTAATGGACCGTTCAACGGAATAACTCTTAACTGATCATTGGGCTCTTGAAGCGATGGCCTCCAACCGGTTTGCGGATTCACGATATTAATTGATTCCACCAAAGTCGGTGCTCCGGTAGCTGCTGACGGGGGAATCGGGCTTGGAACTGCATTTGACACGGTGCTGTTTGATCTACGCCTTTTCAACTTTGTCAAAAAACTAGCGTGTTCTTCGAGGGCCGATGCCAAGCTCAGAGATTGAGTGAGAGACAATTTCGGGAACATGACGTTGACAGTGCGTTGCTTCGTCTGAAATAATAAACAACAGTATACTAACAATTCAGCTGGCGTCAGAATGTATTAAATACCAATGCTTCAGTAGTGATTATACCCACCATGCCAACTAAATCTGCAAAATTTTTGCTCGTCATTTGGGTTACAAGGTGCCCAATATTGTACTTGAGAGGATTGTCCTCCGTCGGAAGGAACACGTACATCGCACAATCGTAGTTCGAATAAGGCATCGCGAGGAGACGAAGACCTAGAGTTTTATCCTCAGCGTAGAAGGCTTCCTCAAGGCTGGTTCTCATAAAGTTCACCGGCACAGTCGTCGTCTCCGAAGTCTACGAAATAATGATGATGCATTAACCGTCGAACGTGCGGTGTGTAAAGTAAGGTCCAGTTGAAGAATACCTTAAAGAAACCGGGAACTGTTGCTCCTTCTATGAAAGGCGTCTGCCACGCACCCCGGAAATGGATAGCGACCGCCTGGATTACAGCTGTGTCTGGCTTCGGTGGGTACGGTAAGAATTGATCGATCAAACCTCCCGTTTCCGTTGATCCCCATCTATTCACAACATTTTGTGCCTCGACCGGATTACTCCTGTGAGTAACATTAGAAGGTACATTAATTTCCAGTCGTCAATTAGGGATCAACTTCATTCGAAAAACGTCTCGATGCAGACCTGAAGTTCAGTGGGACCACTTTTGAGTTGTAGAAGTCAATAATCGCGCGTACGAATGGCTCGTTCAGGTTGAGATTATGGTCAACGAAAAACGCACTGCTAGTATGCAAATAGGAACTGTTGGCCAAGGAATGAACAGCACCAGATCCAGGTAGAGGATTTGTTACGTAATTGATTAATCTGCCGAGTTGACGATGAAGTTCCAAACCAGGTAGACCGTCTCTACTCTTGGCGGCAAAGTGCGGCATTTTTATGACTTGCTGCTCATATGACCAAGCATTCTGAGCGCTTACTGTGTTTTGCAGCGGTTGAGACTGAGAGAAAAAAAGTTAATTTTAGAGGAAAACAGATAATTTATGCACCTACTCGCGGCTTGAGTTTTGAATTTGAATTATCGCGACGGAGAATCACACCGATTCTACACTGTTCTAACGAACAGTTTTGAAATACTTTCCAGCTTGGTGTAATTTCAAACCGCGATCTGATAATTGGCCGTTACTGGTGAAATTGTTAAGCAGAAACCCATAATGGTTCAACAGAACTGAGAAGCTAAATACTATATTCTAGTTTTGTTAGCATTCTTCATGTGTAGATAAAAAGTCTACTTGGCAAAACTATCAACTTACAGCGACATTTTCACTTCCTTTGGTTGACCTCAGATCCGTAGGGTTCAAAAGACCTTGTTGTACCGTTGCCGTATCAAGGCCAAAGCGCTGTTGAACTATTGCCGCAGGACTGACGGTTGCACTGGTTTATTGAGAGAAATAGTACGCGATATTAGACGTGACGTCTTTCAGGATAGATAAAAATGAAAAATGACTGACACTGTTTCTGGTGGTCATACAATTATAGAATTCGACGATTCACTCTTCACTCGTACCTTTGTACCAGAAGGTATGATTTAGGGACAGGTATCGATGTGAATTGGAACTTACGTGTCAGGAGTAGTTTCGTGCAGCGTTAGAAGGACTCCAATTTGTCTTCGGAGATTTCCTCTTGCACCTAGCATCAGCTGACCCAGTGCACTGGCCACAGCCAGAGGAGAGACCAGAAAGTTTTGTTGTTTCCCGCCATTATTTTGGATAGCTTGCAGTTTTAGTGCAACACTAATGACGGCTTCGACGGCTGAAATGAGTATCGCTCATCAACCTCAATTATTCGCAACGGCATCGGAGAAGTTCCGACGAAAACGAGGAAAATTCCATCAAATACTTCAACTCAACAACTTTCTCTGAAAACTTAATCCCCTACCACAATGGTTTCAACGGTAAAGTGACGGCAACGTCATACATTTATCAACGGAGTTCGGTGCGATTCCCGAGTTCTGCGGACAACTCATGTGGGTTCGCTCTTGAATTGAGTAAATTTTGGTACTCTGTATGCGTCATATGGTATGTTTCAAACGATATCTGATACATGACGTAACTTTTAAGCCAAATAGAACATCGCTATTCGATATTCCCAACATTATCAATACCAACTTGCGGCAGTATTACGCGTTAATGGTAAAACACGTCGATGCATGTATTCTCTACAAGTGTAATTTTATGCAAGATCAAAACTCACCAAGCGGATAACTTTGAAGGTCATGGTCAGTCAAACGTGATCGGAAAAGTTGAGGTATTTCTGAAGGCGATACGGCGTATCGTGGTTTTTCAAAACTGAGATTTTCAGTAATATTATTGGCGCTCGAAAGAGCTACACATGCTAGGCATATTGGAAACACTATTCGCAGCATCGCTGATTCCAACGTATCGAACAACGTCTCTGTGATATGTTTACGTGAGAACAGGTACAAGAAATATGAACTTCAACAATCACTAGCTCGTGCTTCCAACTATCAAATACAATAACAACAATTACGTAGTGAACCGCAACCAACTGTGTCGCTGGAAGTACTGGCTCCGGATAGTAAGAGCAATCACGAGCGACTGCAGTATGACTGCCGTCGAAAAAAGTCTGACTCAGATAATATATTCCGTCGTTCACCGAGCCATGGTCGGACAGTTTATGGCCAGAAAGTCTCACAGAGTTCGGAATACACTCCTATAATTTCAGAGAGCACAGCGCGCAGCGTGATTCTCAGGGGCGTCAAGATCCGAAGAATTTCAAATCATGGCTTTTACCTTTACGTAAATTTCCGGGAAAAGGTACGAGGGTACATAGAAGAACTAAATTAAATTCAGGTCGGAAATTTGCCGGAGAAAGAGACCTAAAAATTTATCCAGTTCAGATTTCCTCGTAGGCTTGTGGATATCACTTCATTATGCAGGACGAATATCCCTTGATTCGCGACTCGGATCCGATCCAAATTCAATCAAAAATAGGCCATGCCGAATTACAGATGTATCGTTATCATGCCATAATTACAACTTCAAATTCGTCAGATATATTCATTCGAATCAGATGTGACGTACGGTCCTGATCGTGCATTCAAGGATGAATATAAATTGCACAGGAACCAGTCGAAGTATTTTATCAATCAAATAAATGTGTCTGGATTCTCACACCCATGACCGTACAAATGCGCGAACTTGCGAAGGGAGGGGATTCTACTTTCCTCTGGTTTTTCCAGCGTCCAGTCTGGAATTCCCATTGCGTATCGAATTGTATCTTATTATAAACACGGTGAGTTTATATTTGATTCACTGCTATCGATTATAAAAATTTTACACAATAGGAAAGACGGGAACTCCTGCTAATCCGTATTCTGCGTCGTGCATTACAAGCATCGTTACTCCGATGGGATGAATAAACCAAACTCTCCGACAAACACAGTGAATTAATTATGATCCTTCCTCGCAGGATGATCATAAGTATCGTGCAAAAAATCCAAGCGCAAAAAGTTGACATTTAATCGATAAATTTACGATTGTTTGCGCGCTCTTCCGATTCGAGACCTCGGTGTAATTATGTGTTTGTCTCTGCGGTTACCATCATCCATGCCTTTCACTGTAATTCATCCGAAATTACCGATTAATCGACCGATCTCCTCGACAGTGAACCTGAATATTCGGGTGGTCTCTCGCAATTGCGTGTAAAAATACTTTACGATGTATCCACAGCAGCTAAAAACAATTTTGGTTGCTACAAACTCCGTGATCACACGTGTTATCTTCACCCGCTCAGGTTATCGTGTGCCAGTGGAACAGGCACCTATAGAATCCAGTATACAGCGGGTGATATTAAAACGCAG
This sequence comes from Athalia rosae, assembly GCF_917208135.1. Taxonomy (NCBI): domain Eukaryota; kingdom Metazoa; phylum Arthropoda; class Insecta; order Hymenoptera; family Athaliidae; genus Athalia; species Athalia rosae. Next base: position 21,315,635 of record NC_064026.1, on the reverse strand, counting down.
ATCAGAGCTCCGTACCCAACGATGGCTACATTGCGTTATACATAGGTACTACTTATAATAATATATCAATAATATAGTAACTGTAGTGGAAGACCATCAGTGACGTTTAAAATGTTTAATAACATGCTGGTCACTTGATTTATCATAGTGCTTTGCGTGATTCATGAGCAATTAAAATTCTTTCAACGACACTAAACAGAGCAAACTGCAGCAGCGGCAGTAGCAGCAGCAGCAGCTACTATAATGTACTAGTTCAAAAATGAGTTTCACATACGCATGTGTTGTTGCCTTTTAATCACATGTTTCTGATTAAGTATATCCGTGCAACGAAGTATACGGAGATCTGCGAAGCGTTGAATGATTTATTAACACGGGCGAATAGTTATAAGTGCATGGTGATACAGTACTCTTAACTTATACCTATAGCGGCCGGAGGATCTTTCCTTTTTGATTGGTCGTAACTTAAGGGGGTATCCGATAAGTGCGGTTTTCTAGGCAATGATTTAATATTATAGGAATGAATATTAAATGCACGTGTAATTGATGTGAACGAACTTGTTACACATAAGCGCCTCCAGCCCCCGTACATTCGATGGGTAATTCATTGGCAAACAAATTCCACAAAACTAACGTCATCGATCGAAGTAGTTATTGTTAATGAGACTGACTTGCAATGATCAGAAGATGCGCTATTTTGGCAGCGTGCAGCTAAATTCCAAAGATCTTTACCCGAACCAACCAGAAGGGCAAATTTTCAAAAAATGTAACAAAGATAAGAAACGCGATGACAAGCTTAGTTCAAGTCGAACTGGGTTCGACGATTCAATTTTCCGGTTGTCACGGGCTTTACGGCCTCAGAATCATAACATTTCGATTCTCGCACAAAACATACCAAGTTCTGCAATACTGCGGAAACGTGTAGTATATATCTTTGTATTCCCCATGTGTAGGATAGGTGATGGTTGAAAAAACCCTGGCAAGGAAACGCGAGAAGATAGTCAGTAGCAATTAGCTGGCGATAATAACAGTCCATTCGAATAGAGTAATACGGATTAGTTATGGGGTTCGTATTCTCAGTCTAAGAGGTACGTCTCCTCATATTATAAAGCGTAGACGCGTGCGTAGGTGAATAGGCCGTGTTCGCAACATCTCCACGCGTTGTAAGTACAGTATGTAATATAAAAAGAGGATACCTGCTGGCAGCTTTAATTACCCCCTACTGCACCTTTTGATTTACAGATTCGCATTCAGCGATGCTTCTAGTCGATGTAGAACTGAAACGCATATATACACCGTGAGATATAAACTGCACCACACGGGTATGAGACTTGCATGTCCACGACCTCGTGAAGCAATAATTTCATGCGTATAAGGTCTTTCGCCATCCGGACAACACCGCAGTTTACTCATGGGTCTCGAATGTCGTGATGTAAAAAATACGAAGAATTCAAACACGCGCAAGAAACCGCAATTCTCGTTACCCTCGCACATTATCGGGACACGGCGCACCACCGCTACTAGTTACTTCAAGTTTCACCTGACGACCCATTCGCGCTTATTCGTAAGTCAGCGTACTTTATGTTTTAACCAGGTACGATAAACACGCGACTACATTATACGCGTACGTACGTACCTATGCGTACTGGGTCCTTACGCTCTCTGGGTGATGTTAATGAATTCACTCTAGCGAGTAGGTATATATACCTACATACGTATATGTACGCGAATGTATGTGGAGTACTTATGTAAATTAGCACACAGGCATACCTGTATGTACGTATGTAGATACGTATGTACATCATATGTCCGGGGGCATATGATTTGGGGCACGTCGACGCATTGCGGTGTTCTTCTCACGCTCCAATACAAACCTCCGTCTGCTGTCGACAATTAGGACTAGCTCTATTATCTCTGTATGACTGACGAGAGATGTTGCCGATGAAACGGGTGAGTTCATACGTCGTACCTATGTCTGAAAATTTTTCGAGTCCGCTACCATCGAAAGTAGAGGTACGTCTGTGATCTACCGGTATTTGAAGGCACACGTCATAACTTCATAACGTTTATTTCAACCAAAAATAGCTCATGTTACGTAAGTTGGTATATTGCTATACATTTGATCGTACGAATAACGTGTGTGAGGTGAAAACTTTGGAAATTATTTCCAATCCTCAACTCCGTCCACTGCGATGAGAAATAATGTGCAGGTATTGTTTTTATGCACATGAAATATCGACGAAACATTTACATGGTCAAATATCTGCAGCAGTAAATACACCGATCTACACACTGTTTACTAAACTGCAGTACGTGATAGCAGAGTAATGATTGTTGTGACCGAAATTTTGACAATTTAACGAACCATGAAATCATTGTTGAACTATTAATTTCCAATCGGGGGGGGGGGGGGGGGGGGACTGCATTTGGGCCGGGCAATTTGGGATTATACCTTGAAGCGAACCGCTGCTGAATTATTCACATCAATGGCGGGCGTTTACTGACTAAATAACCTACTGAAAACGGACGGCCCGACTCCTGGGTAGTGATAAAATCGCAACAATGCCCGTACAAGCCTCGGCTTACATGCCTTAGAAATTGCAGGGCATCATAAACCGTCACGCTTAACGTTAAGGGCACATTTAGCATAGCGGTAAACTTAACAAGTTGAGTCGCCGGTGTGGGCTCATTTGATAAGCAAATCTCGATCGGGATTCCTGCAAATGCAGGCTGAGGGTGGAGGTCTGAGGTATAGATGCGAGCCCCCGACTCCTGCATTCGGAAGGCGTACACACGCTCCCATCATTCTGTCTCTGCCTGATAAGACATCCCTGTTATTCACCCGGTAGCCCGATCTAACGATACTCCGGTCTAATCAACAGCGACCTGCAAGGCCCTGGATTACAAGTTGTCCTCGTGCATCGGTAATCGCCATCGCTCGGCGGGATTTAGACTTCTGACTAGTCCCGGTAACCTGTAGTCTAGCTATACGTACCACCCGAATGCCCTGTTACTCCGTTAAGCAGCCGCAAGTCGGATTTACAAATGTATTCACAGGTGTGAGGTGTTCTTACAGGATTGAGAAAAGGAAGATCATGAGACAGCGCATTAGTATTCCGAGTTCTAATTTTGAAAGTTCGTTTTATTAGCCATCTTCCAGTAGTTATACAGATGAACAATTTTCTTGAAATCCTTTTAAATGGCGAATTCACTTCCAAGGGTATGATAATTTGAAGGTCTTTGGATGCCGGTATAGCTTCAATTTACATGTCTGGGAATGCTGGAAAATTGCGCACAAAACGGCGCGACGCTGATTTCAAAGTTCACCCCAAAAATCAATGCTGGGTTATGGGAAAAATATCTTCAAAATTCTAGACGTAGGAAAGCTTTGTAATGTTCGTTCAGAACTTTTATTGTTCTGTCAAAAAAACTTCATGGAGTGTTTTTTCATTTGTCTCGATAGTCACAATCTACCTTCCGGCACGTATCAAACGAATCTAGATATTTTTCAAAAAATTTGAAGACTAACGCTGCAAATTCGGAGGGTTCCCGGGGTTTAGAAGAGAGAACGGTACTTACATAAACTTGAATTAGTTCGTTGGTAACTAATTGTGTAAAAGGAAAAACAAAAAAAAAAAAAACAGAGAAAAAAGGGGAAGAAGAAAAAAGTAGTTTCACGGTCGAAAAACGCGCAGCGGCCCCCAGCGGTGGCTTATCCCTAGTGCATATGCTCGTTAAGCAGACATCATTGCAGTTTCTTAATCGTAGCAATTAGCCGTGCAGATGAAAGGATTAGACGTGGCACGTGACGTAGTCGCGGGGAGAAGACCCTTGCGAAGTACAGACGACTGTATACACAATGGATTCGCGGTAAGCCATTTACCCTCCGCAATATTCCCTTCCGGAATCGATCCTGCAAGGGGTTCGCGATGCGTTCAGATATCAAACTGCCTACTTCGAAAGTATCGTTCGCTTTTCTGATTTCCGTGAGTCACGCCCTTGGAGACCCCTGTTCTATAGTAAATAGCTTCTCGCACCCTCCTGTGATACACAAAATAGCTGCACCGAGTACCGTTTACTTATTTATAATATTAGGCGCATCTCACCCTCGAGATAAGAGAGGAGGGGAAACCCATCTAGAGACAAGTTCGTCACCGCTACGGCTAAGGGCGTGGGATGCCAAATACTTTGATACCACAAATCGCTGCAGATATGCGATTCCTCGCGGGCTAAACAATGCATAATATATGACGAAACTCCATTGGCCCCTAGAATTACATTTATACACGGACTTGTAAAAGGGGAGCTGGCGACTACGTCCACGCCTCGCTCCGCGTCATCTTCATGTATCTCTCATAAACTTCATGAATTTAGAAAAGCGGATTTCGGAGAGCCAGTGTCGAGGTAATTTAGACGCGAGGATATCTGTGCGTGAGTTCACCCATCTACCTGGATTTCCACGTGTGTAACAACATCGCGACGATCATATGGTACTCAAAATTACGGTTGGCATATTTATCCTGCATGGTCCATTACACGTGTGCGCGCGTGACAGAAAAATTAAATTCACGGTCTACCCTCCGGTGTTGTTCCTCGTTAGGGAGGAAGCGTACAAAGTGAGTGTAACGAGAACAATTCAAGTGGCTAATTCTGCGTCAAAAGAGAAAAAAAAAAGTACACACGTTACATACAAACTACACTTATGCAATATTATCTTCACCCCGCAGTAAAATACATTATCGCTGCGGGATAGTTTTTCGGCGGTATGTGTTATTATTGAGTACGGACTTGAGTTGGTGCAACGTCTCGTCCGAACAAAGTTCTCATAAAATATTCGGACACTTTTTTACCTCTTACCATAGATATAATCTATGCTCTTACGTGTAACCGACACGCCTGTGTTCTTTTCGTTTCAAGACAAAGGAATACAGAGCTGCCCACTCTTGCTGCTGCCCGAGGCTAATTCAGTTGATGTTCATGATAAAATTCGCTGACGGGCAGATCATTTGTAGAATAGGAGAAACGCGCGGACCTGCGGAGAAACCTGCACATCCATTGGTCAAGGACTGACGATAAGATGAGATTCGACGGTTGAATGCGAACCGATGAGACCGAAGGCAATACGCCGTGAACTAGAACTATAGTATGCCTACACGTACACGTGCAGGTGTATACATGTGCATTTGATTCTTTAAAAAAAGTTTACTCAAAATAGCGCAGAGATTCTCCAACATTTATTCTGAATATTTCACATCGGACATTTATGTACTATCATCGCGTAGGTATTCGCTGGTTTATGATTTACCATAAATTAAAGAATAGGTTTCTCAGTCCATCATTCTACTGATCTCGTCCATTTGAACTGCTTGGCTCAGCTTCTTCGGTTTATCAGGACAGGCTTCACCATCATCTATATTATCTGCATCCACTTGTTGTTTTCCAAGAAGCACGTAAATTATCCTGCATTAGAAATAAGAGTTATATACAATACCTCTTTATTTATAGGTAGTGATTAGGAAAATTCATGATAAACCAATAGTCAGATAGAGTCTTCTGTTGCACTCACACGAGCATAAGCAGGACTGTAATTTGGGTGAAGAATACGAGCCAGTATATCGATTCTGGTGCCGTATAAATCGTCGCGTTATAAACTTGTGAGTATAGAAACCCGCTGATCAGTGGCGTCGCGTGTTCGCATACAGACGAAAACGCGAACAATTTTCCTGCAAGTAAATAAATAGAGATATTGAACAAGTGTCAGCAATGTTTGACGTATTCAGAGTTAACTTTCCACACCTCGTTCTGAAACAGGAACGATTTTTGAAATCATGGATTTCTGGACGGGCATTCTGATATACCCCAAGGCTGCGATGGCACTACCTTGAAGTAAAAAAAGACGTCAAGATAAGTCCAGTTTCGTTCTGCATATCATTCGAAAATTGGTCCTTAATCATATTTTCAGCACCACAAGAACGTTATCATTATAACCACTACAGAAGTACGGGATGTACGAGGAGGTTCTTGAAAAAATCTAATCATACGATCATAAAGTCATAAATAAATTTACTGATAAATTCATACAAACCCACGTAGAAAAATCCAGGGAGGGTCGTTGTCGCAATAATTATTCGTGCTAAAGCGTGAAAAAATGATCCAATTATAGCGATGAGTTCGTCTCGCATTCTCAAGTATTTGCTCAATATAGGAACGCCTATCAGCATAGCTGAAGCCAAAGAGATATTGATGGACATCAGAATGTGTACTCACATACATTGATCGAATTAAATCTGCCGTATGACTAAAGTAAAGCGACGATCGATTTGATTTTTGCATGAACTTACCTGAGATGAACAAAGTCGATTGGAACATTCTCCATTGGCTGAAACTATCCATGCTCCATGAGAATACTCGTTGAGTGTACAAATAGGTCATGTGGAATTCCTCTGAGATAAAAAAGATCGAATAAATTGTTAAAATGAAAAAAGCTTAAAACCGAAAAGAAATTACCTCTCTCAAAAGTAAACAACATGGTTGCAAGTAGAAGAATCCATAAGCATAATTTTCTATGTCCAGGTCTCGATTTAATCAGAGTTTTTATGCTCGCGATTATATGCTCTCTGTCAAAAAAATCACCGATAATGTTCTCTCCCTTTCCCAAGGGCCTTTGCTGCGGGGTCGTTCTCACCTGTAACCTTGCAGCGGAATAAATAAGTGACAGCAGCATCAGGGTGGCATTTATCAGAAACATAATAGTGTACGAGGAGTTGACGACGTTAGTGAAGAGATACAAGCCCACAGCAACGCCTAACAACAAATCAGGTTCAAAATTAGGAGAAGAGTTTTTTTCGCCACGTGCATGGAATCGGCTCGGCTCTTGTTCTCGCATGTACAGTGAATGGGAAATCACTCATTTTCTAGCGAGGACTTCGTTACTTCCCTAGGGCAAAAATGGATATTACCTTTCCAGAGAGATAATATCACCTTCCTAGGGAGGTAATGAATTCTTTTTCGAAATTTCAACGTACTGTTATAGATATAATCTCGTAAAAACGATGATTGCTTACCACCGGGTACTGTGCTGTAATATATAGCGTCTAGAATTGTTAATCTGAGGGTCCTTTGGGCGCTGCTAGAAACATCCGTAAGGTAAGAATATGAGCTTGCGAAAATTGCAATGTCACTTCCAAACATGGCCATTGGTAAAGTAGCGGTATAAATGATCCTGTTCAGATTCCACGAATCCATCACAGAGTTGACAGCCATCATTAAAAAGTAAATCACTTTTCCAAACAGAGCTATGATCAACGGAATCTTACGACCTCGACGATCGCTCCAACTTCCGGAAAACAGTGCCAATATTATGGGCACCACATGGGCGGCGACGTTGTTCCATTGAAGGAAGTTTGCTACCGTCACCTGAGATAATACGTTTATTCGTGGCAGTGTTTCCTTTTTTGTTTCCAGACAAATGAGAGTGATTCTTTCCTATTATTTACAATTGTCCCTATACCTATACTTACTTGAACTTGCGCTTGAAGCGTATCATTCTCGGCTAAAGTTTCGCAAGTCTTTACTGAAAGTCCGTGATCAACGAGGCACGATTTGTATATGAAAAAAGATTGCTCGACCACGGAATTAATCATGAAGGCCATCACATAAAGCCACATAGTTGGCTCTACAGTCGCGTGACGAATCCATCCGAAGTAGGATTGACAAAATCCTGGATCTTCCTGAACCTCTGTCTCTTCCTGCTGAAAGTTTCCTACATTACATAACCGTTCACCATCGTGATAGTATCAGAACACTCAGATTACCGAAATGAGGTACACCGTTGGTAAATCTTTTTTCTCTCCGCGTCGAGAATATCATCTGTTGGAGTCTTTGTACTGAATTCGTTTTAAGTCCAACTATTCATATAAATCGGTATATGATACATTAAGATAGTTATGTAAGGCAAACTATTCGCGATCAGTTTGAAATGTTTCACCAATATAAGGACCGTTCCTGACTAACCATTCGTGTTTCGACCCATTTTTTTCGTCTGACACTAGCCTCACACAGAGAGGGTGAAAAAAGTGTTTGAAAAATTTTTTTGACTATCCAGCTGATTTTGATGATTTTTTGAAAAAATTTTATTCTGGCACCTGACTATAGGTACGTCTTGAACAGGCTAATATGCAAACGGTTGCACTCAATTCGAGGGATGTTACGATATGGGAGGTCTATCAACACTATAGTTGCGAAAGGTCTCTATTCTAAAACAAACGTTTACCTCCGATTCTGAAGCAGCGTGTGAATTCTTGATGGCCATACTTTGTACCCGCTTGTCATGAGACTTTCGATAAACTGCCTCCAGAATGCGATTTCCAACCTATCACGCCCGCGACCGCGATCGTCCCAATTCCACTCGTCAAGGTCCGCAGATAGGCTATGAGAGGGGAAGAGGGTAACTCACGGTCACCAGTTTTATCCCTATCTGTGTACGGTGCGTAGGTTTTATACTACCTGACCAGGGCCGTGCCAACGTTTTATCGTGGCGAACATTACCGAAATCATTCAAGCGATTCCGAACTTTGAACAAGTTTACACTCGAGTTCGAATCCAAGGTCCGCTGTTGCGATATGATCGCGCCTCACTCCATTGATATATCAGTATAACGCCCAGAAGCCTTCAGAAATCTTATATAATGCTACCCCGATAGTTGCGCCTCACATTTTAACATTTGAATTACATCATTGGTCAAAATCATTCTTACGATTTCCAATTCATACTTTTGAGATCACAATCTGTTTGTTTTTCTTTACCACGGCTTTATCTGTTGGTCAACTTATATTCACAATCTGACGTTCAAGTTGAGTTTAGTTAAGCATTGCTTTGTGTAGGCTCTGTGTGTAATCACTATGGAACGTAAAAAAAAAAATTATCTGGATCCGAAAAGGAAAAATAACATCTCGCCCAGGAAGCTACAAATAAAAATTTGGCGACTACACAATCATTTTTCGATAAAACCCTTACTCCATCAATCAGCGGCAAAAACGATGATGCTTCTGCATGTTACCCTGATTTTCCTGCAGAAACGATCGAGGCTGACGCATGAGAGTCCGTAAATGAATACGGTGCTCTAGCGCCGCGAAACATAGAATGGGCAACGGGCAGCGTCGAACAATTATTTGGTCAAACTCGATAGATTAGCTGATTCTATTGCCGAAGCTGCTGATTCTGCAGCCGATTATCAAGCGCTGTATGAATCAGCGATATTTTCCTCTGTCACCTATAGTATAGTTGCTAGTATACCTGCGCCGCATAATTCAGATTGATCAAATATACTTTTTTTGCACCCCACATTTCACTGACTCGTAGCTCCATCCGGTTGACCTTTGAAGCAAACTCCAGATATAGAATCGATGTACAAGAACTGCTCGTTAACCAGGTGACTAAACCGATTGTATAAAAATCAAATTTGTTGAGAAACCTAATTTCTGCAGAGAGCGCTGTATAATTCACACCAAGAAAAATTTCCCAAACTAATGAAAAATCGGAGAATGATGTTCGGCAGCATATTGCACTTTGGGTAATATATTTCTTCGCCCATATATGACTTGAATATGTGTCGTTGATGGAGCGAAGAATGGTGAGGGGGCGGTAAAAGTGGTTCCCTCGGGGTGGTCGAAATATTAGTTTTTTATGTTACCGTGTCGATATGTATTCGGTGGTAGATAATACGTATACGCTTGGGTATTTTTGCGAACGAACATGAAGTGAACGGCGGGACCTACTCCGGGGTTGCCGTGCTGTGCTGCGGGAGAGTGTAAGCCGAATACCGGGGATGAGTTTTACACGAATATGATGGGGGTTAGCCGCGCTGCTTCTCGCCACGTCGGGGCGAAAGTTAATTTGAAAATATGACCGCTGTACGATTTCAACTAATAAAATCGCGCCACGGTCGTATCATTAAATCCCAGTGGACAAGGTGCGGGCGCCGTTATAGCTCTTATACGAAGGGGCCACGCACGGACATGCGACAATACACCGAATAACCGTGTTCGGTATTCACCCTCAACCGGTGCCGATCCTCCAGCAGCGGCGCAGCTTTTGGCAATTTCGAATGTTCGTTAGCGTTAAATAGTCTAATACGTATTAAAAAGGAGGCGGGTGAGTATAAAAAAAAACTAATAACGATACGGCTATTTCGTGGCATGTACAGCGAGGTATATAAATATTTTCGAGAACAACTTGGCTTAAATATTTGAATTTCGTTTTTGTCCACCGTAATTAAATTCGTCTATATAACGCTCACGTACAAAACCAAACTTCGTACAAACTGTGCAGCTAACTTTATTCAACGCGTAAGTTTCCACTTCGTTTTCACAGCGTCACCGGAAAAGTTACCCTATTCCTATACCGAGTATGGCAGCGGCAACTGACTCGAGCTTCCAACCGTCGAAGACTTTCCTTTTACACGTACTATGTATGCAGATAGCAGCATATTCGGATTACGTATCTCGATACGATAGAGTATCGCGTATACCGACTTTAAAAGTAACAAAATGAGATTGTATTATACGTATAGAAAGCGTACATTTTCAAGCCCCATTCTCCAGATCCAATGATTAACCATTTGGAGCGTTGCCACTTTACGTGGGGCCAGGTCGAATGTGAATATGAAGAACAACGTCGAATCGCACAGTCGGTTAAAGTCCCCACAACATTTCCCGCAGCTATACATGATAACCGGACCAAATTAATCCTCAATATGTAGTATCCCTGCTGGGGGAGGAGAACATTTTTTTTTTTTTTTTACATCTGTTACTGGGGGCGTCAGACATGCCTGATGCGGTGAGCATATTAAAATGAAAAAAAAAAAAAACTTCCAACTGCAGTACAGGGGTCTCTGGATTTATGATGAGGCACGAAGATCGTGTCTATGCAATATGATATGGATTACGTATGGACCTACAACAGCACTGTACATATTTTACATCACGCTCACAAATGTACCCCAACTCAGTGTTTCGCCACAATTTCACTCCACGTCCATTCCATCCCGTGGGAAACAAAAAGAAAATTCTTTTTTCGACGAAAAGTCTCGAGATTCGAATGTATTCGGGTCACTGAAAAAGAATCCGTTTCATTTGGCTGAAATAACATTGTCGGTTACGGGCAGGGAAATGCAGATTATGTTGATTTGATTAATATTAGATTCGAACTTCCATACCTTTTTTGTTCGAACTGAACCAACTGAACGTTACTCAATGCAACATCTATGATGCAACCATATGCAACTGAATACCGGCAACCAAATCAGCGAGGTAAATTCAGCGAACTTTCTCCTCAGTGAAGTTATGAAATTAAAATTTCTTGGTCCACGTGCGTTGATAATTTGGGGCGTTTTATTTCAATGAAGTAAACCCCATTTACAAGGAATCGGGTATTGGGCGACCCCAAGAAGATCCCACGCATCACGGGATGATTTAAAAAAAACAGGGATCCCTTTTTATATAGAGAGATATTCGTCACGGAGGGGTTAACCTGGAGGTCTGTGGCTCACCGCGCCTCAGATAATTCATAGCAGGGATTAACAGCGTCTCTTGCAGTCTGCGTCAATGTTTTTTCTCTTCTGTTCTTCCCCCGTATATTCATTCGACTCATACATACGGGGATGGCATTACAACCGAAGGGGAAAAATGCATTTTCATTAAAATGAGCGCTAAACGGAACATTTGTCTAGCCACGAAGGGAGATCGGTAACTATAAATACATAATTCGATACCGTGCGTCGTCAAACGTAAGCGCCTACGGAGTCTGCAACTCGATCAACATTTTCGCGGCGTTGACTTCAGTCAACGTTCTCGGAGTTTCGCTCAACTTGAACCCGCTTCAATAAATCGCGTCGTGTCCAAATAATATTGAGATACTACGAACTAACTGTAGGAACGTATTTACGTCCGTAATTACATGTACCACGTCACTGAAGTAACAGGTCGTATCAAATTTCGGAACGACGTCGTAACATTTTGACTAATGTCAATTGCATAGATATTTACGGATCTTGAGCAAAAGTACGCAAGATCTGACGCCCCAACGTGAAGTTTAGTAGATGCTTTATGCAATTTGGGCTGCAGAAGTTCTGAAAACGAACATACAGTTTTATGACACGAGGAGCAGAAGTATAAGCTTTTCGAGTGATAAAACTATAAACCGTACGCTTTTTCAGACTTTAGAAATAATATATTTATGAGTGGAGGAAACGCGCCGATAATTATGCCAAAGGCAATAAAATTTCAGGGGTTTCATACATACTTACTACTGTTATTGCTCCGAACAGAGGTAATTTGGGATATTTTTCGTTATCCCTAAGATCGAAATCACGTGTTGTTTTTTCATGGAAACATAACGAAGACACGCACGAGTGTGTGGTTTAGACACAGTTCTCCTAATTTCAAATGTTAATGCAATATTTCAATAATACACATTGATTTTCAAAAAGAAGACGCGTGATGTCGGTCCTAGGGATAACGAAAAAGATACGTACATTTGAGTTTTGGCAGCGCAATTATAAAGCCTTGAAATATTAGGAGTTGTAAATTTTTTCGAGAATGCAGCTCCAGGTATTGTTGACGATTCTATCCATTATGATGGGGAAGTTTATGGGGAGCACATTTTCCTCTTCCGTGCGCATAAAGTAACGTTAAACGGCAAACATTTCTAATTGTAAGAAGAGCTGAAAGGCAAGCTCTCTGTGATCTGAAGTAAAGCTCACACGGTTCGGCGCTTGAATACGTTAGACCTTGAGACTGTTTAATTAAGTCTAGCCTGTAATCTAATTACCTAATTACGCTGGAAGGTAGTCAATTACCTAGTATTGCGCGCTGATGTCTTTCTGAGGTGTGTTTTTATCTGCTCTTGCCATCTCATGTAGGATATTACTACAAAGTTTGTTAAGTAAGCTTTGATTACTACGGAATTAACGGGAACTTTGTTTCGAACCATCGAGAAGTTCCTTATTGAACTGAAATTCCTTAGAAAAATTCCTCAGCTATTCACCAAATCGCAATGTTCGATCCGATAGCCGTTTGCATGTTATCCCTTCGTATCGAATGAAATGAAAATTGAGAGATAGTAACATTTGAATGAATATTTATAATCGGGGTGTTTTCGAGTCAGACGAAGGTAAACTGATCTCGTTGACTTTCTCGGAATCACATGTTAATAAGGGAAGAAATTTGAGAACTTTATCGCGTCCGTCCGTAGCTCTCCATTGTTTTCGTATTTCTTCGTCCGAAAGGGGGGAAAGCTGGGTAACTGCAGAGTGCATAGACAGGCAGGCAGGCCGCACCTGTGCCAACGAACTAGGTCGAAAGTGGCGGCGATCGGAACACGGGGATGTGGAAGCTTTGGGTCCGATTGTGAGCCCTGTGCCGTAACGCTGACTTCCCATAGCGTGAAACCTACGGGCCAGCTGCACGCTCCCAGACTGGACAAACAGTTTTGATCATTAAACCCTCGGCACTCGGTATTTGCTCACTTACTATTTGCCGATTTATTTCCGATTGCCTTCTCTCCACTCCGGCATTATATACGCCCCTTCGCGTGCGCAACCCCTGCGCCGTTAAAACTTGGGTAAATAAAAATATCCAAACTTAACCGGATCACCGACGTCGGCAGAGAATTCCATTTGTTATTCGATATACGTTATACTGGAATTGCGAATTTAGAAGAACTCTTCAGCGCGTGTAGTAACTGTACATACTCATCCGAGAGTGTTCATGGTTATTGCGAATTTTGTCGATGTGGTTGAATGAAATTGATAGGAGTTTGAGATCTTAGCTTGCGCAGCCATCGTATTGAAAAATTATCATCGCGTCGTAAGGAAAAACCAAAAAAAAAGAGATCGGGGCTATCATTATAAATCTGGCAAAAGGTAACCGAATTCGCTGCCACGGTATTATGACGGACTACTTTTGCCCTTCGCGCTCTTCGCGCTTCTGGAGTAGTAACCGTCATCATCCTATACTCGAGACTACTAAGCGATTAGGGTGGGGGGCAGAGGCTCGGGACTGTCGACCCAACATTATCACGGCATGCCCACGCTGCACCACTAGTGTTTTATAAAAGACCTCGGTATATTCGACGTTCGAGCGTGAACCTGGACTGGGACTCATCACAGGCGCGTGCACTTCCCGGGTAGCATCGGGTTACCGATCGTCGTACGCCGACGTTTTAATATATAGCGACGTATTTGAAAAAAGTAGCGCTAGCGAGCGCAGAGTCGAAGGTTGGAACCACCTTTTGGCCGTTCAAGGAAGCTGCCGAGGGAGTTGCTAAACCTAGCCCCGGCCTTGTCGCAGGACTTATTGTTAGGTCAGACGGAACACATGCCGTTTCGCACTGTCTGGGTCCGGGGCTCTTCCCGCTGCTGTTTATACCGGTTTAGCCTCTCCGTTTCTTTCCATCTCATTCAATGACACCGAAACCCCTGTCTTACTCGACACTGCTACCTTGGTGATAATTACAGCATTGTTTACGGAGTAACGAGTGAATATACATATGTAATAAGCTTTGAGGCGGTCTGATATAAATAAACCGGAAGGAGACCTGAAGAGAATTTACGTTTACGTGGTTAGATACACGAAACAATTGGGATCAAATAATGCTCGAGTAACGGTGCTTTGTCTCCTCGTACGTATTTTCGAGAGATAAGCTCGATAACTAGTATGTCACTCGCAAGAATTAGCTCTCCAAATGAATTACGTTTGGATGGTGAAACTGCAAAGGGTTCATTCATTTCATTACATGCGGTTGAATCGTGAGACTTTGAACAAACAGACACACCCGCTCAACATTTACCGAGGGACTCGATCGTCATGAGTTCGAATTAGAGGAATGAAGTTTGACACAGATGTACATACGAGTATATCAAATATCCATCCGTGTGTACGATCTGAGGCACATAGGAACATACTCAACGATAGCGTACGTCGACCAGTGTCAAGGTGATCCGAAGGGCCGTCGTAACACACTCGAAAATTATACAGAAATTGTTACTTTTGATCATTGTTTTTTGTTTTTTTTTTTTTGTTTTTTTTTCTTCCAATTTCTATCGGTTAATGCATGCAGAGCTGGGAGCGTTTGGTTCTTTTCATCATATTCAATCCTCCCATTCACTTCGCTTGAATGTTATGCACTTTTCAGTGAATTTATGTTGATCTACGGATCTGAATGCAGAGATAGAGATGTATATTTATAAACTTGTCTCTGAAATATATCCGAATTCTCGAGATGTAGTTGCACGGATGGGGGCCTCCGGAGTCTCCATACGGAATCCGCGATACTTCCGCAGTTGCATATGTCCATCGAACCTCTCATTCGTGGGGGCGAGTGCATAAAACATTTTGCTCGTTTCGCTTATATTATACGGGTACATACACATATGTATGTGACGTATGTACCACGTACATACATCACATACAGGTCGGGGGAGCTTTGGTATAAATGTGAATCTTCTCCATAGGATACGCGATTTAATTTGAATGTATGCGAATACGTGATATGTGTATAGATTTCTAAAGTTATCGTAATGCCGTTCATCCGACCGATTTATTCCTTTATATTTTATCTAATTATACGAATCCATTCGCGATAAACCCGAAGCAGCAGCAGCAGCAGCAGCACTCGTATAAGCAATTGAAATTCAACGATATGTAGAGATGATAGAAGAAGAAATACATTTATTTCGTATTAATAAAAGCTGCTGCACAGCGAATTAATCGAGGTCGAGTAACTCATTCATTTTATACGATGGCGTCGAAGCGAATGACGAACTTTTATCAAGGAATTAAACCAATGCAACGCTTATCATTACATCGAAATTTATGTTGCTCTGAATAATGTGCATGATATTCTGCAAAGATAAAGAATAGTGAAGATGCAAAAAAAAAAAAAAAAACCAATTGATACAACAGCGCGTACCCGGCTGTTTTTTGCTGATACTGCAAAGGTATAATATATGACACGACCTTATGATATTGAAGTTTATGAAACGCGTGCAGGCGCGGAATTATAACTTATGTGTAGCTCAGCGCAATATCTGCGCGCATACGGTGTATGAAACAGTTCGAAAACGTACATACATACCTCAATGCCAACACGAATTACGCTCGCGGTCGGTGCGCGCGAGGATCTTACTCAAATATTGACTTCGACGACGGAAGAGCTTCTTCTTTCTTCTTCCCTTTTTTTTTTTTTTTTTTTGTTCACGATGATGATTTTTTTTATTTATCGTCATTCGTTTCGTCTCCCCAAAGGAGAGGGGTGTTCGGTCGGTGACCACAACCCAAAGGCAAAGTGGAAGCTTGGCTACGGGGGGAATGGGAGAACCGGGCGACGCAGCGCAAAGCCCGTAGGAGACGACAACAATAAAACAACAATGGTGCGGTGCGCGCCCCACCGCTGCGTCTCTGTGTGATTCGCCAGTCTTTTACTTATTCGGTGGGAACTTATATTCATTTATTTTCAAACGCCTCCTGACTTCAAGATATCTCCCTGTACAGTGACTCTCAAGCTATAGGCTCGGGGAATATCGTGAATTATTTTTTTAACGACTTGGCACGAAGCCGTTAACTTTTAACGGTAAAATTTATCCATTTACTTTTCCACGCACACCCTAGTTTCGAGGACTGTATAAGTTGTGTTCTTTCCGTAACTACTATAGCCGTTACGTTAACCGCCCGCGATACGCGATAATTACAGCATACATAGGTATACACGATTGACTCTTGCACTTGGCAGGATGAAAGTTCGGTCGTACAATAAACTTGTAAAATTTGCAAAAATATTTCACCTCAAGCCCCAAGATACCCGCTATTTTTTACCAGGCCAATCGACGATCTGCGTTATATTCTAACAGAATTATCGGGAAATCAGTTGAAAAAAGATGCACATGAGCACCTCTGAGAGTGTTTTTTGTTGCAGGGGACAATGCGGTATAATAGGATTACATAAACACGGCAACGAACTATTGTGGCAAAGGTTGCAGGTAGATATGGTTAGCCATAGGTGGGCCTTAGGGTATACGTATGTATAGGTGGTATCCCATCCCCGCGGCCATTCAAGCGGAAGATATTTACCTCAAACGTTTTCAATATTTCGCCAATATTTGTAGGATTTGGTACAATACCCGGGCTCTTTATATCCCACCAACTTTTATACTTACACGTGTGAATGCCGTACGTGTATATGCGGAATGAATGAGTGCCTGTGCGATGGAAGCAATCTCTAGTGAAGTCGACGCGTAGCAGAAGAAGAAAAACCATTTTCGATGTAAACCGAAAAGCCATGTGGTGCACGCTCTCCTCAGCTTCGTGTGCTCGGCCCCTTCGTCAAAGAGTTCTATTGTCAAAATATTGCCGAGAGTCGTCTAGCTCTAGGTTCAGATATACGACGTGTTTCGTTCTTCGCGTATCGCTTGTGTATTGTACATGTCGTCGTATATCGTGCAGATTTATTGATGTCATAGACGGCGATCTTCTCTCTTGTGGTTTCAAAGCGGTTGACGTATAACAAAGTATACGGTTGCGACGTTCCGCAAACTGCCGCAGTTACACCGCAGAGTTCCGCGTGTGTTTAGCGATTGTTGAATTTTCCCCTCAGATTTCATAGTCGCTTTCTTAAATTTAATTTCCAACAAAAGCCCCCCTTTCTTCCGCTCTCTTCTTCCCCGCTTCTCTTTCTTCTCCCGTACAATCGGATGCTGCAGGAAAGAAATATCTGCTGAAACGTACATTCGGAAGATATCGTGCGTGCGTGCAGCCATTCGCCTTGCGCAAACCCGGCTTCGATCTGTAAACACAAACCACGACGTGTAAGAGTGCGACGAAATAAGAAATGAACGTAAAGAAATCAGAGATCCTCGAAAATTAAATTTCGTTCTTGGAAAGGGTCCTGCCACAGAGAAAATTCGACACTCGAGGGACACCTTGGGTGGACCAGGGTATTGTCTGATTACGAACCAACCGAACAACGGGCCAGCGAATGTCCCATGTTTTCACTAACAAAAATGTAACGAAACTTATTGTGTTTTTCCCATTGTCACACGTAGACTGCACGAAGAAGAATGGAGTTTGAATTTCAGCAGACTGTGTTTAATTGTAAGCACGAAATGTGTTGTACTGCAGTTGGATGTTAGTCGAATAACATGAGGACTTCTACGAAAATATTCAGTTCACATGATGACAAAAATTAATTAAAGCGCGTGTGTTTCTCGCAGGTGAAGAATCTGAATTTACAACTCTCTCTAAATAAACCGTTCCAATCCTCGCTGGACTCTGGATGTAAGTTAGATTTTACTTTTTTTCGATCTGTCGCGATTTCACCTCACTTAAATTCGATTGTGCGACTCTTTGTATCTCCATATTTCCCCGAACATTTTCCGCGAAAGATCATGCGCGCGATTCGATTCGTCGAAAATCCTTGAACGGCATCTGCGGGTCGGGCCGCGGTGCCCCTGGGACCACCTAAGCGGCTTCTCCAGGGTTGAAGTTCGACCCGGGCTCAGCTCTGCGTTCGGCGTACGTCCGGTGCCTCATATTGACTACGGCTACGTTTGCGGTGCGCATTAGCCGCATTACGTAGCGGCTTGATCTGCATGAGCCGCCGACATACGGCGGTTCAGGACAATCGCCCATCTGCCGCACGCCGTCAGTTTGAGGACTCTAAACCGTACGGTATCGATGCACGTATACGTTGCGGGCGAAAATTTAGAAGCAGAAAATGTATACCTATGTATGTACGTACAAGGGCAACCCTTCGTTGTAAAACACACCGTCGCCCCTCCTCGAGTCCTTCTATCCGCTGGTCTCCTCTCACGAGGACCCTTCCAGCTAATCAATCCCCATTCAACGTTCGAAGGATCGAATGGATAACCTGTTACAAATGTTAAGCGATTCAGTTTTACACGCCGCCGTGATCCGGACCCCCATTAAAACGAGAGAGCAAAAAATTCTTCAAAAATTCGTACGGAACGGCGGAGCGTTCTCATCTCCAAAAAATTATTCAAATCTGAACAAACAACGAACATATCGTGTTGTCCGTTCGTCAATCGCACGTCACGTGTACGCCATAAAGATATTGTACGATGGTCGCACCTGCCGCACGCGTGCCTGCATGCCAAAATTTGTTACACACCGATAAACTCCGACACACGTGGTTGGTAATACTTGAAGTTGAGAAAGACGCGTTTCAAACGTTTATGCAGCAAGTAGTAGTAGTAGACGAGGTGTAGTCTCGGGTGTAGTACTTATACACCGGCGATATTGATTTCCACACACGCAGACGGCCGGACATCTGGCTACTGTGTCACATCAGGTTTGGCCAAGGACCATGTAGTTTCACGGTGTGAGACGTTGGCTACGGATGCGTCGTGAGATGGTATTTTGACGTCGTTAAACTTCCGAACAAAGGCATTATTCCCATTGTCGTGACACTTGCGTACATCGTGTGAACACTGAAGATATACGCTCTGCAGGTAAATCTGTGTGCGCGGAAGTACGTGGTACATTCGAGGGTGCAGTAATCGAGAAACGTCATCGTGTTTATTTCTCTCTCATTCAATAGTTTTGAACGATACGTTCGTTTAGCTTCCGCTCAAAATTGAACCGAACACTTTAGAGCCGAGGTCCGGACACTTTGATAATAAAGTGGCGATAAAAAGTTTTATAAATCGTTGCGTGATACCGTACGCTTATTTAAATAAGGTTTAATGGGCTGGTTAATGAATTCTGGAATGCGCATGGCTTTCCAGTAAGGCTGTATACCCATGCACCTAGCAGGTATACGAACACAGAGACACGTACGTATACCTATACAATGCCCACCTAGTCGCCTCTCCCTGAGCATATAGTCGAAAAAAAAGGTTTCACCTTTTAGGCGAGGTTTGTACGTCAGTCAGGGTTGCTGCCGGCTCGGCAGGGTGCGGGAGAAAGTGTGCTTGTTTTATGACTATTTTGACACGTCTCGATGTCTGCGGCCGAGGAGCTAAATTTCAGCCCAAAGATCGGCGGGGAGTCGTGTTCCTCGCAGCGGGGCTTGCTTCGTCCTCCACTTCGTGATCCCGTCAGGCTTCGCCGGTTATCTTCACGCGGCTCACCTGTAGCGTATACCGTATAGTCTCCATACGTACCGTACATATACTATATACGTGTATAGAACATCTCTGCAGTCGGACCCCGCGCGTATATACCTATAACCTTGCGTGCGACTCCACACGCGCTGCTGCCCCGTACCGTCAATCTATCATCCTCGTATCTACTGCGGACGCTCGTCGATTATCTACATGTCTATACATCTATGTATATGCCTGTGAGTACTTATAACACATATTTCTTTTTGTTTTCTTAATTTTTTTCAAGTAAAAAAAATTCCTTTTTCTTTCGTAGATATATTTTGGTTTGTGTCCTTTTTTGTTCTCTCAACGGTTGTAAATATCTGCCATATGACTAATTGTAAACACAACGAATGACAGCTAAACCGATCGGCTCTCTACGCTCCCCACGTGGTCACGTACGACGAATGTATGTCAGCGTGTATGTACCTACATACATACCTGGCGTATAAGTACGTATACAGGGCGTTGAGAAATAATTGTGCCAAACTCAACCTGGTCAACGGGCGTCCCCCACTCGAAAGCCGAAATACGATCACAATTCAGAAGACAAAGGCTTTAGGTTGTGGTCCATTTGTTTGGCGCAATTATTCATTAACACCCTGTATACCTGATGCCCGGAGCTGATAGACCAAAGGTCTAAATCTTATAAATACAACTGTGCAAAAGTTTATCATTATTATAGAGGCGGTCGTAACCAGTCGCGTGAGAAACAAAGCGACGACCGTATCGGTATTGTATCATGCGAAAGACACTGATCGATCGATGCCTCGACAGATCAATCGATTCTGAGAAAATTTTGTATGCACGCATCGACCCACGCTACAGTATTGCGAGTTACGAGCACTGTACACGAAGGCGAGGCGAAACGGGGTACTTGAGGGAACCATCGAGAAGGGAAAAAAACAAAATTCACTCCAGAATCATAGTTCAAGTCCTTTTCGATCATTTTAAAGAAATTTCTTACCAAATTTTTGGGGTACCCCATGTTGCCCCGCGCTACCCCATACTGCACACTTTTGAATCTTTTTTTTTTTTCATAAATATGGGTTCCTCGAACATTATAGCGAGGGATGGAATGAAAACTCAAACCGAAAATCCGAAATGGTGAGGAAACGAGCTGCATCGCAAGGTATTACCATTTTTTCATGCGGTTCTCGTTGTGCCTCCACTACGAGTTCTTGTACATGAGCTCGAAACCTGACTTTTACGGATCTCCACGAATCACGGTTTACAGTTTTCGAAATCAGTCCCCTAACTATGGCAGGTCTTCCAGATTTTCCTTGTTGCTAGTGCATACATTCGACAGATTCATACGAGGGCATATAAGTTGAAGGGGCGAAGCGTGCGGTTGGCTAATTATTACTCAGTTTCGGTCGCATTATTCTCGCGTTTTATAATGGCAGCCACTTGACCCGTCCCGGAGGGGTATGCGGCACGCGGCACCTATACATATAAAAATATGACCCCCCTTCCTAATTGCAGCAGACTGGTAATTCGATATGATCACCAGTTGGCGATGCGCTCGCACATGAGGCGGTAGGTACATTAAAGTGTGTACCGTATACACACATCCACGTACATAGTGTGTGTAATATACGTATAGATGTATCTACATGGAAACAGTGTCGCACAGAGATTGCGAATCGCATGTGGCGCTGAAAAAGCTTTGACAGCTGCGCACCGAATGGGCTACGTGGGTGTCTGCAAGCGGCGGCACTCGCTGCATTATGGTATACGTACGTCGTACCTATACGTATATAGGTACCTCTTACCCATCGAACGTGCGGTATGAACTCGACTTATTTATGCGCCGTGGTATAAAATTCGCTTGTCGTCCAGTCGCTACACCTTCGAACGTTGCACGTATCGTGCGCCCATATGCAACGCGCGCGTGCATGTATTCCGGAGAAGTGCAGAAGGACAGTTGTCCGATACCGCATACCGCACGATATTCAAAGCTTAAATACCTCACCGATTTTACGGCTGCATCGCTGAAACTCAATGAGGTCTTCTCAATACTCCGCGGAGCACGTGTTCGGTCCATCTCGAATTCTTTCTCATTTTTTGTATTATTTTTTTTTTCAACATTGTTTCACCTCATGCCGCATTGTTACCACACGTAATACGCAGCTGTTCGCCGTTGTCCGCTGCACAATTTCAACTGGAGTATACAAAAAATCATTTCACAGATTCTGATCCTACGGAACGTGATATGCGATGATGTGACACAGTGCGTAGAGAAAAAATTGCATAGCTCACAGTTCGGTTTATCGAACGATCTTCGTCGTCATAATTTCCTGACTCGAGTTTTTGCTTCTCCGCGAAGATATTCTGGACCTTTTGTGAATTTCGATCGGTCATTTCAATCGACTTACAATTAATGACAACGAAGTATGCCGCTCCATTGCTGTGCAGCGCTTTAACACAGACGCCTTACACGGAGTGTTAGCCAAGAGGAAAGTGAGGGCAAATCCTCCGCTGGGAAGACTCCGCCTGCCGCCCGCCTCCATCGCACACGTGCGCGGCGTCTAGACTCACGCACGACGATATACTGGGTAACTCTTGGACGGGGACGAGAACGCGGCTCCCTCTTGGCGACGCTACCCTCCGCGTCTACCGTCGACATCTGCGTCGGTGCAACTCCTGTTCTCCTGTTACTAGCGCGGCGTTTCCGATGACCGTGCAGGAAAGATTCCCTTAACGCCGCCGTCTTTACCTCGAAGGGTGGATTTGATGAGAAATCAGCGAGGCTACCGTTCCTATCTTTTCCCGGACCATCCCTTCGCTTGTCTGTATAGGTATACCTGTATCCAGATGGGATTGTATCGGGAGGTGTAGGATTTGGGTCAGTGACCTCCGCAGATGTATTGACATGTAATAGATCATTATACGATCGCCTCGTCGATTTCCCCACGTTCTTCGTCGTACCACTCCAATCATCGGCCTTCTACGCATTTCCACATTACGGTTCATACTTGCGACAATGTCTCGCTGCGAAGGTCACAGAGAAACATGTCGCGCCTTTTGATGAGAAGTTAGACAATCGACGTAGGTGTTCTTCGGGCAATGTCTGAGGCACGGTGGATTTGAATCGTGTCATCGTGGAATTGGTTTGAAAAAATTCTCCAGTCCTCAAAGGTATATCGATAACTTTCAATTATTTCTACCGGGAAGTCCTCCACAATTGTCTACAGCGTGTGACGAATTCGCACTCCACGCAGCGGTCGATCTTACAAAGCAACGAGTGAAATTTCTAAATATCGCCGTTCGAATACACAATTGAGGTGAACTCGAACAAAGTGGTGGTGAAAGGTGAGAGAGATGTGGTTCAGATTGACGTCGGCGGTGTGACGGGCACGTGGAATCCTCTCGGATAAATGGGAAAGTGACAAAAAACAGAGATAGTCGTTACCACGGGTGAGTCGTTTGCCAGCAGCGCTCTTTCGGGGCGCTGGTAATACGCGGGTAACATCTCGGCGATGGAAGTGGCGAGTGTTACGAAACGCGTGGCGTCGCCAACGCGGGCTCGTTAATTCGCCAATGTTCAGTCCGCCAACGAGGGACTAACCGCTGACAAATTATTCAGCCATAAAGCAGAGGGGGAAGTAGGAAGAGAGGGAGAATGATATGCGGGGTCGGAGGTATAGAAGAGGGAGAAGAATAACGCGAAGAAATTGCCGAAGAAGAGAAATCGTGAGAGATGAGAACGAAAAGAAGAGGGTATCGAGAACGTGGCGGTGTAGACGATGAAAAAACAAATTTATGCCGACAACTCGTAAACGTGTAATTAAACAGGATGGTCTGCGCATTTTCACCCCTTGGGCGGCGTCGCCGATTCTACCTGGGGTACACCGTTGGCTGGCACGTGCACATATATAACGATTGCTACGATAGCGGACTTCCGTGAAGTATACGTACACCGTTCGGTGCATCGAAACTATTTTAGTCCACCTGCTTGTCTCGTTTTGCGCGTTGGCTGCACCCCCGCATCCGGCAGTATAGGTGGGTGTACCGAAGAGGACCAATTCGCTATATCTAATCCGCTCCACTAAATTTATCCAACTGCCGCAAAATCGCACGTATACACGTACCCATGCGAGTGAGAAAGTAGCCAATATATATCGAACGGCCCGGTTTGCAATTAATTCGTTTGCCGGCGTTCGGTCGGCGAGTAGATTTATGTATAACAATCAACCACCCAGAACAGCTTGTGTAAACAGGGCATCAACGATATACACGATGTGTAATTGTGATACGTACTCGAGCCGCTGCTGTTGTTTCGAGGGATATTTGTCAGCATGCGGTATAACTAAAAAGCGATGCATTATAACGATCGCGCACCGAGGGCTATTGAAAAATTCAGAATTTTAATATTCGGTACAAATCTGAACCCGATATCGAACGCGTATGGGGCAAATCGCTGGTTGTTGTCGATTTTTTTCCATACAAAACAAGTAATTACTCAAGCCCACGTACACGAATAATTGAGGACAAGCATTTTTGTTAAAGGTATGCAATTATGCATGCATGATTTCATTTGTGCAGTCTTAATTAATGGGATTTTTTCAATATCGTAAATTTCGCAATAATACCTATACGCAAAGCGTCATTGCAGAAGGGATGTGATGTCAGTAATGTGGATCAATCAATAAAAAGGACTTCGCATTAATCTTAAGATGCTGCAGCTTCGTTTCTACTTTGTATCACAGATGACGCTACTCGGCCCAACTTTAGCTAGAGCAAAGCCGTTTCTATCACATCCCTGCAAGCTACAGCGGTCCGAAAAATTCACTTGTCTTCTGCAATGAAATTCAAAAAATTCGCTGGCTAGATTTGCTGATTAATGTGTGATTAGTTCTCAGCAAATTACCCATAATGACTTTGAAGGTTAAATTATGACTTTTCAATGGAACACTACGCCAATATCCTTGCGACTCCAAGGATCCATTTCCAAGGAAAATGTTCAAATGGCATTTAACACCTGAAAATTAACAGATGCTGAAATGGTCGCAGAGGTTGTTATTTTGCCAGAGAAGTACTCGCTTCCCGCGATTCCCCTGCAGGGCGATAAAAAACTGCGACCGAATCGCCGTATTTTCGAGTTCTTACCGTCCGCGTGCCTCCAATGAATTATGAGGGCATTAAATTATTGTTAATTATTGTCGGGCTGCTCGGAAGGCTACGTTACTTTCGCCCTTGCAGTAATTTTTGTACGTACATGCAACAACCGTGCTGAGGATAAAGGTGATCGCCTTTGATTAAACAATTAAACAGGAAGATGTATGAAATCCGTTTAATTATTACCGATTGGCATTTCATTGAAATATTCGAACGGGTTCTCATGAGAGAGTCGGCCGTTTCTCTCGGATGCATTTCGGCGACTCAAGTCCAGTGTGTGGGTTTCAGCGCAACGGGGTGGAGACAGGGGAACATTCCCGTAGGGTGGGGGACGTCGAGTGGCGTTTGGTGGGGAGGACCACGCCGGTAGACACGTAGGAAACGGAGCGTCCAACTCGGGCCTCCACTGCCTAGTAGTCAGTCGCGCTCCGAGATTCGAAGGAGAGTGTTGTACGACTCTCCGACGCTGTATATGATAACGCGCGCTAACAAAGTTTTGCTTTTAGCATCCAATAACTCGTTAGAATATAAAGACAATTTCTAGATTAGAATTAACGACGCTGGAGCACATATTTAACGTTACGCCTGTCGCATTAATCATAACAATTACCACATCGAGCAATCACCAAATTGTGAATTCCAAAGTTCTTATATTCGACGACACAGTAGCGGCTTCAAGTGCTATAGAAAAAAATAAAAAAACAAAATACTTGACCAGAAGTATCGAATTCTAATAAATATCCGAAGTGATTGATCCCCAGTGGATTTGTCCGTTGGGGCCCTGTAGTTGGCAGGCGAATTGTTGGCAAGTTGGTGCAGTGCGTTGCTCCGAAGTGAAGTGACTATGAGTGCGTGACGATAGAACCGTTGGAATAGTGTTTACAGCCGAGTGGTGTGTAAAAGTGCAGTGTATTCACACGGCGAGCATGGCTTGCCTATTGCATTTCGCAGTCCTCCTCTTTGGAGTTGCCATTTTAGGGGTAATCGGACGCAGTATCACAACCTTGGAGGCACCAAGGGGCTGCGAATGGCGCAAAGAGGAAGGTGAAGAAGAGGCTCTGATATGCAGGTTGAGGACAATTGCGAACGCACCGGCTCTCGTTGGAAACTTGTCTTCGATTCAGGCAGAGTCCGTATTATCCCTAGGACTCGAATGCAGCGACGTATTATTCTTCGAGAGCCAATTAGACGGACCGCACGGTTTTCTCGCACCTCTGCCGCGCCTGCAAGATTTCCGAGTCGAGTATTGTAAGATCCGGTATCTCCCCGGTGGAGTGTTTGCGTCTATGCATTCGCTGCGACGACTATCACTCAGGACTCATAACAGCGACTGGTCAGCGATGACCCTCGAATTGCACCGGGATGCCCTTCGCGGTCTTTCGGATCTCAGGCACCTCGATCTTGCGGAAAATAACATTTGGATATTACCAGCGGAGCTATTGTGTCCCGTACCGAGCCTATCCAGTTTGAACGTGACGCGCAACAAGTTGCAGGACGTGGTATCCCTCGGGCTCTCGGAATGGGCGACGCCGTGTGCCCCGAAACTCGAAATTCTAGACCTTAGTGGAAACGATTTGAGCGCTTTACCCGATCGCGCTTTGAGCGGTCTGCGCAGTTTGACCGTTCTCAAGCTACAGGATAACGCCATCGCTGCCGTCGGAGACCACGCGCTCAAAGGACTCACCGCACTTCAGTCGTTGAATGTTTCGAGTAACAAACTTGTCGCTCTACCGCCAGAGCTCTTTTCGAACACTAGAGACTTGAAGGAGCTCATATTGAGCAATAATTCTCTGGCTGTCTTGGCACCGGGGCTGCTGGAGGGTCTGGACCAATTGCAGTCCCTCGATCTCAGTAATAACGAACTAACGAGTCGATGGGTAAATCGAGATACATTTGCGAGACTGGTCAGACTCGTCGTTTTGGACATTTCATTCAACGGTTTGACTCGCATAGACTCTCACGTATTCGCGGAGCTTTACAGTCTACAAATACTCAAGCTCGAACACAACGAAATCGACACTCTTACCGAAGGATGCTTTGTATCGCTGAGAAATCTCCACTCCCTCACCCTTTCTCACAATAAGATTGCCAGGTTGGATCCGGTGCATACGGCCGGTCTAACAGCCCTTGGGCAACTTTTTCTGGACAGCAATAACCTCAGAGCTATTCATCCTAGAGCCTTCGTCAATCTGACGGGCCTGCAGGACCTCTCTTTGAGCGGTAACTCGCTGAATGACGTACCGGATGCAGTTCGAGAATTACAGTCGTTGAAAACACTCGATCTAGGAAATAATCATGTTTCTAGAATCGATAATGAATCTTTCACCGGTCTCGATCAGCTCTATGGTCTTAGACTCGTTGACAATAAACTGGAAAATGTATCGCGAGAGGCTTTTGCGTCCCTACCTGCTCTTCAGGTTCTCAACCTGGCCAGCAACACGATAAGACACGTGGAGCAAAGCGCGTTCGCCAACAACCCCGTACTGCGAGCGATACGGTTGGACGGAAATCAGCTCACGGAGATTCGTGGCGCGTTTACCAGCCTCTCAACTCTCGTCTGGCTAAACGTGTCCGACAACAAGCTGTTATGGTTCGACTACAGTCATCTACCTTCGAGTCTCGAATGGCTGGACATGCACGCAAACCAAGTGAGCGAGCTGGGGAATTACTACATGGTGCGAAACACCCTTCGCATAAAGATGCTCGACGCTAGCTATAACCTGATCACTGAGATATCCGATGCCAACGTGCCGGACAGCGTGGAAACTCTATTCCTCAACAACAACAAGATTCGCACCGTCGCCCCCAAGACCTTCCTTCAAAAGACGAATCTTGAAAAAGTTGTTCTCTACGGGAACGAAATCAGACACCTCGAACGCAGTGCCCTTGGACTACAGCCGGTTCCTGCCGACCGAGAACTACCGATGTTCTACGTTGGGAATAATCCCATATTCTGCGATTGTAATATGGAGTGGCTACCGGCGGCCAACGAACTCGCGAGACTCAGGCAACACCCGCGAATAATGGATTTGGACTCGGTTACTTGCGAAATGTCGCATGCTCGAGCCTACCCTCGTCGTCCACTTCTTTCTTTGAAGCCAAAAGACTTCCTTTGCCACTACGAGACTCATTGTTTTGCCCTTTGTCACTGCTGCGACTTCGATGCCTGCGACTGCGAGATGACGTGCCCCGACAACTGTTCCTGTTATCACGATCACAGCTGGTCCAGTAACGTGGTCGATTGTTCTAACGCTGGCTACAATCACGTACCGGAACGCATTCCAATGGACGCTACGGAGATATACTTGGACGGAAATGAACTCGGAGATCTGGGCAGCCACGTGTTCCTCGGTAAACGCAGGCTCGAGGTTTTATATTTAAACAATAGCGGAATCGCGGCTCTTCACAATCGCACATTCGTTGGTGCTGGCGCTCTCAAGGTTCTCCACCTCGAGGGTAACGCCCTTCGCGAACTCAGGGGATACGAGTTCGACCAGCTAGAACGGGTCGCCGAACTTTACCTGGACCACAACGCCATAGCAACAGTTGGCAACACCACCTTCACCAAGTTGAAGGGACTGGAGGTATTACGTCTCGACAACAATCGCATCGTTGACTTTCCTCCATGGACGGCTCTTCCCAGCGCAGGATCCGGTGTCAGGGTTGCTCTCGAGGGTAATGCTTGGAGTTGCGAATGTGCGAACGCTGCACTCCTCAGGACTTGGCTGACTCAGCACCCCGGAGATTCTGAAAAAATGTATTGTCGGGATGGGGCAGAAACGATCGCTCAGGCGATGCAACGCTGCGGCGATCCAGCCACGGAAGCCGTCAGTCGTGGAGCTCAGGACAGTCCTCTCCTCGGCGGCAACTTCGTACCACTGTTAGCTGGTGCCTTGGTAGCGGTAATAGCAGTTTGCCTATTTGTCGCACTCGCCTTTGCCTTTCGACAGGATGTCCGACTTTGGGCTCACGCGCGGTACGGCCTTCGACTCGGCAAAGCGACTCCCCCTTTGGACGAGGAAAGAGACCGATTATTCGATGGTTATATAGTTTATAGCGGGCGTGACGAAGACTTTGTGTCCAGGTGTCTAGCTGCAGAACTCGAACAATCCGGTCTCGCTCTGTGTCTTCATTGGAGAGACTTGCCACCGGCTAGACCGCAGGAAGCAGTTCCACCAGCTGCGGCTGCCGCCAGACGTATTATCATAGTATTTTCACCCGTATTTTTATCCGGCGATTGGCAGCATCCTGAATTTCGTTCTGCCCTACGCACCGCCCTTGAAGGTATCAGACCCAGCTGTCGTCGGAGACGAGTCGTACTTCTCCTGGCCACCGAGCCGCCAACCTGTGATCCGGAGCTTCAACTTCTACTCCAAACTTGCACCGTGATTGTCTGGGGTGAAAAACGGTTCTGGGAAAAGCTTCGATTCGCGATGCCAGACTCTGACAAACGGAGGGACGGCAAGAAACTCTCATCTGACAGGAACCGTGCACCGGCGAGGTACACAGCGGCTCCTTCGGCAGTCGATGCATGGACCAAGCCAAACGGTAACCTCGTTGTTCCCGTACACGCACCAACCCCAACCCCTACCCAATCGACCTACGTGAGCTCCGCATCCAGCAGAACTGAAGACGAGGACAGCGGTGCCGAACACCAACATCACGGTGGTTACAGTGCGTTACATACGACCAATGCGAGACCAGCGAGCCTTTCTTCACGTGGCAGTCATCTTTACAGTACTATTCCAGAACCGCCGGGGCCCAACGGGGTGCCGACCTCCATTGCGGCCAGTGCAATTCCTTCGGCCCCTGTTCCAACAAACCCAAGAACTTATTTCGTCTAGCGTTACAAGCGAAACAAATTCGGGGCACCTTTTTATGGTTGAAATGTACAGTGCGTGAGGTCAGTGCGACCGGATTTCGTTTGATCTCGGGATGATGTGTATGAGAAGAAGGGCAGAAGGAATGAGAACAAGACTTGAAGGCGACGGTCGTTCGCACTGCTTGCACGGTGTGGAAGGGACGAGCCCTTATTCCTATTACTTGATTATTAATTTGCGATCGTATTGTAAAAATAAATTGAATTATAGTCTCGAATGCCTGAATGTGCGAGACCTCGTTCCTACAGACTGCTGGCCCCTTTTCAACGGGGGTCACTTAACGCTTACTAGGCCATAAGATTCTTTGTAAATAGTGTACTTACTCTTGTAAATATCACCGCATATATACATATGAATATATATTATTGTGAAATTCAAATAATTGTATTCTTAGTAACTGAATACGTGTTACATATTATTAGGAATTTATTATTATACTATACATAAATTATATTATACATAGTTGTAAATATGCCCATCGATCATCTGATGCATTTGTGTCGACAATTATTATTCTTATTTTTATAATTATGATTATTATTCATCATTATAATGATTATTATACCTTAATAAATTAATTATCATTCGACAATTACAGCGAAGAACGACCTCGAAAATAAAACACGTTTCTTTTGTACAAAAATATAAAAAAATATGTATTTGCAATTTTGATTCACCCCCGAATGCCTATCCGGCTCTAGACCCGATCGTTCTCTCCACAAACTCCCCGTCTGGTGCGAGTCACATTCCTGAACGCGATCCCTAGGTATAGTGAGTGAATAGTTGGTCACAGGTATACCGTGCTTCGAGTATACCTATATATGTACATGCCTATATAACAAGTATATGGGTAGGTATAAGTATATATACCTCGGTAAGTACAGTCGATAGACAGTAGACTAGACTATATATAAGTCACAGGTCGTTTGGGAACCTTTCTTTGAAAATCCAATTGTGTGGAGAGAGCGAGCAGAGTCCACCAGTGGTTATTACCGAGAGGAAAAAGATTTGAAATTGTTTTCGTAAATCGGTAAAGAAGACGGAGATTGTTCAAGGTAGTAGTGGTTAGTTCGCGAAAGTAAATAACTCCGCAATGTTGACATTTTTATATTCTTTGGCTGCCGTAGACATGTCGAAAAGTTTATCAAAGGAAAAGGTACGGGAACGCAAAAGATGCTGCAGTACGTACGTGGCGCGCAATTTCAATTTGCTTTGATGCGAAACGATATACGTTGAATTATCCGTCGCGTCATGACTGCATCTCAGTACTACCCTCAACAGCGGGTCAAAATCCTCGAGAACGGAGATGCCGCTAAGCTGCTTGGTGGAAAACCTTT
The DNA here is from genome assembly GCF_917208135.1 of Athalia rosae. Classification (NCBI taxonomy): domain Eukaryota; kingdom Metazoa; phylum Arthropoda; class Insecta; order Hymenoptera; family Athaliidae; genus Athalia; species Athalia rosae. Next base: position 21,284,142 of record NC_064026.1, on the reverse strand, counting down.
CTACGAAATTTGAATTGTGTGGAAAGGAGCGTTCGGTAGATTGGTAGGATCTTGCCAGATATGTTGACCCACAGGAATGGTTGAGGGAACCCGGTAACAACGGTGCACCAAACTCTTGGCCGGAAAAGATTCTCAAAAATCGTATAATCGCTCTTCACTCCGCATCTCAAACTTCGCAGGACAGTAAGTGTACCGAAGTGAGAAATTTATGCTTAGCAATCTTTCTTTACCGCGAGTCTTCGTATACGAAATTCAATTTAATTCTTTCCCATTTTTTTTTTTTTTCGAACTTCACGAGAAAAAGGCATCATCAATGCCGGGGATGGACCGAGGAAAGGAAAAAATAAAATGTGGAGAAAAAAAAAAATGGTTGGAGAGCGAGGGGTATAGGAACGAACCTGTAGCCTTTTCACTATGGTCCTTGAGTCATTTTCCCACCCGAAACTGGTTTTGATATTTTTGTCGGTGATTTTAAATTGAATTATACAATAATATCATTAAACTAAGTATTTTACTGCACGTAAATAAATATTTTTACTATCCTCTTCGTGCGTTGGCGCGAACAAATTCTTCTCCGCTATAGACTTATATATACTTATCCTTTGCACTCGAGGTGAACGAAAATTTGTGAATCGACTCGGAATTACATTATACGTATATACGGATCTGAAAATTCGATCACGCCTTCGAAGTGATCTCTGATTAGATACACGTACCCTAATAAAATGAATAAATATATATAAAATATCGTACACGGAGGGTGCCCCTTGAAATGAAAACCACGCAGTAAATTTTTGAACTTGCTCCCAATGGATATATACGAAAAATATTCACGTCTAAAATCGAATCATACCGTCGTGAGAGGGGCGCGTGAGACCGCGCCGGATTGTGCAAATTAAAGATTTTTGCTCCAAGGTTTTCATCGCGATATCACGTTTCGAATCAGCGATTCCTACTCCGCGTAGGTATATAGCCAACGTGGACAAAATTAAAAATAAATCCAACAATGATGAACTGCAGTGAATTCATAAATCTGCTGCTTACATTCCATGCCGAGGAATTCAAGCAAGATTAAAACTTCATAGTAGGGCATATTGTGAAGGGTCGTAGCCTCGTCTTGTAAATGGGTCAAATAGCTCGATCAATCTGAATATTTTACGCAGGTCGAATTCATTTATTGTAAGCGTATAGCAATAAACATTATAATTCGATAAATCACTCTGTGTCACGTATTATGATCGTTCACACGCCGTCGTGTTCGATGCAATTCATCGATCCAATTTGCTTGTGCAAATATTTTCTGTTATTGGTAATTACGTTGCCGAACCGTACCCTATCGATTCTCTCATTAAAAAAATGCACTCGAAATTACCATCTGCCACATTTTATTCACATTAAAGATGAGTATGAACCGCTATTTCTACCGGGAAGTTTTACCGTGCACAGAATAATACTTGAACCAGTGTTTTTTCCGGGTGTCGTTTTAAAGCTGCAAGTTTTTTTTTTTTTTTTTTTTCCCCAATTTCAAGGACTTCGGTGCTGACTAATAAATTTCTCGAGCATGTGTTTATCACGTTGAAATAATGACGAGGTGTTAAACCTGTAAGTCTAATAAATTGCTTCTTATGCATTTCTATATCCAAATTCTGACCGTCATCGCCTTAGTTGATAATTCGATGAAGATGCAGCCGACAAGCTTCGAAGTCATCCGTGGCAGTTAGCACGAGGAGGTACTTTGTCGGGTTAGGCTTTAGTTAGGACGCGACGCGACGTAAGGTTCCCCCCCCCCCCCCCCGCCCCTCCCAGATCCCTTCCATCAGTTTGGCGCCAAAAATAAAAACATGTTTTTACATATGCATGTGTTTATGTATATAGGTCTGTGTCTAGTTGAATGCCGCGTCTTCGATACATTCCTTACATCCCCATAACCGATCTATACTCCACAAACGTTAATGTCTTTTACGCCGGTGCACGTGAGGAGGCGCCAGTACGTCAATCATCTGTCAGACGCTGCCGCCGCTAATTGCCCGTGCCAGAATATCTCGATCGATTGAGCGGGGCCTTTAGAATCGTTTATGACGGTGCGGTGCAATAATGCCATTACAACGTCACAACACCGCGGGGATCTTAACAGGGGCGATTCCCCCGATCGATAGTACGATACGTCCAGCGAAATAGCTTCGATATTCCAGCATGTAAACAGTTCGATTGAACTTGAAAATTATCAATCGATGGATGATCGCATGGACTCCGTAGCGAAACGAATTTAGGTAATTGTATACTTCAGTCTCCACCGCTCCGATTTTCTCCCCAATATTCTTGGGTGGAACAATGTTTGCTAGAAGACAGTGTATTTCGTTGAATCTCAATATTTCGGTTATTGTTTTTCGTTTATTTTTTTTTTCACAGCGTAATATTTTTGCGTAGGCAATTGCCTTGGGAAAAATGAAATACCTTTGCTTCTTGTTGATTTCCCTGCAGTAATGCCATTAAATGCGGGATAGGAGTGGAGCCAACGTATACGAGAGGGTACAGTAGTGTCATTCGATTCATACTTGAGGAAAAAGGTTGGTCGTCGTAAGAGGATTTTCCTGTTTCAAAAGAAAGAGTGCCTTCCACGTCTCTGATCTTGCGGAAAATCGGCAAACATTCTGTCCCGAGGGTCAACTATGTAATTCCGCTTTCGTTGAAAACAATACACGTAACAAAGTTAAGTGCTCGACGTAACCCGATCCGCGATCCATAAATATATCTGGCCACGTTCACCGAAGCGATCTAACTACCTGATATCATCTCTGCCACGTTTCCGTGTACACGGACGGGGTCTTTGCTACTTCTTGCACCACAAACTAACGTTTTAAAGGTGCCTTCATTAGAGTGAGTAATCAGGTGTGTATCTATGCTTCAGTCGGCGGCAAGGGATATTGTTTATTCTGCAGGGTTTCGTGCCGTAAAATAATCTAGCCCAGTCTAATGATGTGTGTCATGTAGGTATACATATTTACCCATAATAAGGGTGCAACTGATGCAATATTGATTGGGAGTGAAAGTTTCGGGAATGCTTTTTCACCGGACTGATCCCATTATTAAATATAAGGTATCCAGTATGAATCAAGATCCACGCTATATTGGGCCCTAAAATCAATGATGGAACGCATTGAAAATTTTCAGTTTTTTTCACCGTATTGAATTTATTCTTTCTGAACACCTTGTATAACTTGTCGCCATGATTACATGCATAAAGTTATAAACGGTGCAGGTTCCATTGTGAGTAAAATTATTTTTAATTTTGATTCCTGACGCAGGCGAGAGGAACGGTTCGAAACGATGAGAGACGATGAGATGGTGTAGTCGGGAAGCCGGGTGGCGGGTAGACCCCCGCTGTCCTTGACTAATCCGCATTCGTCTCGGCCGCACACGGGCCGTCACCGTCCATACGCCGTCCCCCTTCAGTCATTCCGTGTAGTATATCAACTACCGTCGCAGTCGTTCCATCCGCATCCATTCCACTGTCATACAATTTACAATGTACCTATATCTCTGATACTCCAGATTGCAGTGCGCTGCTAAAACGTTTATGCTTTATTGTTGCATTTAATGTAGCTTACACTTATTATCTTATAGCGGATACATCGAGCTCAGAGCTCAGAGCTCGGTTATACAATGTACGTTGTACGTACACTACATAATAACCCTGGAGAAAACAATTTCTTGTAAATATAATATAATGGTTACATCATTACACAAGGAGATCGTATCGTCGTATTATTGCATTAACGTATCGGAGTCTACGTGTATTTTTTTTTGTTATCAACGTTCAAATGCTTGTTTCTTACCACCTATTAACAAGTACGGTGTAAATGGCGAAATACCATGTCGGTCGGATAACGAGTTGAGTCGATTCTTCGAAGCAGATAGCTACACCGCGGTGGCGAGAGTTCAGTGCTCTATATTCGATGAGGAGCTTTGGTTCGCTGGATGTCGAGGTTGGCGGTCCTCCGGGTCCGCGATGGAAGCTGCTCTCCGTCAGTCCCACGGTCCGTTCGGGGTCAGCCCGGACACGTGCCTATCTTTTTCTGTTTTGTCGAAAGTGAAATAGTAGAGATTTCATGGCTCATGCCACGATCGAGGTAAATTCAAGCACCGATCGCTGAGACTCTGGAATAATATCGTTGCGGCTCTATGCTCCCGTGGTACCGTGGGTCAGTCTCATGAGAAACTAGGAAAAGTTCCGTGACGGACATCGGTCAACGAATTAAGTTTTTAATATCCCGTGCTAACGGAGCCTCAATTCTGCCGCCGTTCTACCTTGGTGAAAGCAATTTATCAAACTCAAGTTTCCTCTATCTACCCACAGTCCCGAGCAGAAATTCATCCAGCTCGGTACGATTTGGAACAATTTTTTTCTTTTCTTTTTTTTTCGTTCTTCTTATACCGTTCCAATTGAGGCGTAACCGACAATAAGATTATCAAATGAACAGCATTATGAGATAGTTATATCCGATGTACATTAAATAGAGATTACTCAGGATCCATATGGTTCCGGGGGTTCCAATGGCTATTGAACTTATTGTGAACATATTTTATCCAAGGATAGACCTTCGGCGTGCCCTTATAAGATGCATGAAATTTGCGAAGGCCTTTTCCTCGGCGTGGCCAGTAGTTGGACGAATGTGCGTAAAGCATTTGAAAATTTTTTTGTATCGTCACGCAGAATATCATCAGTCCCGAAGGCTTTTCACAGAGTTCATGGAAGTATTCAAGGGATGATACGGTACTGCAGAATATAACATTGGGTCAAGCGTGCAGTTCCGCGCAGCAAAGTTCTGTAGCCTGAGAGAAGCCGAAGCTAACGAATTTTTTCAAATCATCGAAGCGTTTGGAATTTCTACGAACCTATGCAAAATGAACCGTGCAAACATGGCTTTTAAAGTTGTAAATTCACTTCGTAGAAGCGAAGTTCAAATCTCGACTGTTGTTACCGATTTTCAGGCAATACGCTGACAATGGAATACACGCGAAGCTCCAAAAATAAAATACTCGACTTCGAATCGACTTCCCAGTTCGATATAACGACGAACGACGATTTTTTACTGAAGATCTACGCGTTGAAGAGTTTATTTAAAAATAAATTCTCACAACTACCTCGGAGCCTCATACGACATTTAATAACTGGAACGCGAAAATTATTCCAATTTATTGTGCACCCAACCACGAGCTTAAAAGTCGGTGAAATTCCAGAAAAATTGCACTTGCCGGGTACCTACTGCTTGCATAATTATAATCAACTCGGCCGAATGCGCTCTACGGAAAGAATACCGCAAAAAACTCGGAGGTATGCTTACGAATGCATATTCGCGAAGATCGGAGGAAGAGGCTACGAGTTGGTTTAATTTCAAATACGTATGCAACTTCTGGTGTCTGCGGGCTTTTATTTTAATATAAAAGCCGCTGTCAGGACGAGAGGAAGCCACCGGCGCAGCTCCGTCGAATAAGAAACTCGGAGGTAGTTCGGTGGAAGGACAAGAGAAGCGGGTATCCGGAGCAATTGGTCACAGCCCAGAAGGCACACGTGTCTGAAGCAACCCTTGACGAATCAACCCGTCCGCCCCTGAATTCTGAACCGAACTTATCCGATCCCATAGCCCCGCTAGGATCAAAAATTTCCCCCGAACGTTGTGGACGGATTTTTTTTTTTTTGCTCGCCGACAAAGTATAGATTTATATCGCGATTTCAACGGCTAAGAATTTTTTTCAGATATCTGAACCAAAAGATGAATCAATTCCAACGCAAGAATTTTGCGATCACGTGAGTTACGGTTGATCGTGGTCTTTCAAAAGTCTGATCAGGTTGCGGACGTGACGTATAATTAATTTAAACCAGGTAAAATTGGTGGGCATCACTTGCGGAACCCGAAGAATCATACGACCTTTCACTCTGGTCGAGTCTAAAAACGCACATGCCGGTGAGCTTTCCGACGTTGTAGATTCTCAGGCGAATTGCCCTACGCAGTGACTTGCTGCAAAAAAAAAAAAAAAGGAAGAAAAAAGAAAAATGCATTAGTTGGCACTCACGACGGGTCGAGATAATGCTTACCTGCGAAAACGGATTGGTATCTCTGACCTCTTTGTCCTGCGGGACTGACTAGAAAAGATGCTGCGAACCCAGACGATGGTTGTCAGGATCGTTGCTAGAATTGCCCAAATCCTTTTAAGCCGAATAACGATTCTATCGTCTCTCCAAGTAAATGCCTCTACTTTGCAACAACAATGTTGCGGTGGACGAACAAATGCTTACGATAAAATAAAACCCTTGAAACTTAACGTCATCGGAGGCTCTATGATACAACCGTAAAAATGAATAAGGAAAATTACCACCATCGTCGTGATTTTTTCCGGGAAAACAAAAGTTTCCCGCGCAACCACGAACATTGTTAAATAATCGCTCGTTGGGTAGATTAGAGTAGCAGCCGCATTCGTGATGTTCTATATTTCTCGAGCGCCTCTTCTCGCGGTTTGTGAATCTCCGATGTGGGAGGTATGTAATACGGAGGTGAGGACAAAGTGTATACGTACCCACCGTAGTTCTCAAACCGTGAGAACAGTCGCTCGCAACGCATTATAATATCCCTTTATACGTACGATACAGTCGGGTGATCTCTTCCTTTTAAAGATTAAAACCAACGTCCGTACGAGAAGCGAAAGGGTTACGGAAGTGGATAACTATGAGCTGTGGAACGCTGGATCTCAACTAGGTCCGCGAAGTTGTACAATATAATCTAGAAATTTCATAATCGTGTGTTCGAGAATAAACCCTTCGACGGCGGTCCTGATTTAATTGAGGGTAATGTATAGGGGTGACGCTCGTAGAATTCACTTGGGTGGTCCTGTCTAGCTTCTACGGCTAATTATGACGTATGGCTACGTTTCGTTGACGCTGCCAAGTCAGATGTAAGCACACCCCAAACATGAGTGAAATCTTCCCTTTCGTGAGAGGGTAAGTTACTCACCATGCGCGTAATATGCAAGAGCTGGCTATTCGCATCAATGATTTTCAAACAAATCAACGTTTTCGCTACAATTACCAATATCGAATCGCGGCGTTACTTCCATTCCATTTATCGTCGGTAGTGATTTTTTTAAATTTCCAGTAAAAACGCCAAAAGTCTTACCCACTTTTTTCCATGGGTCGTCAAAATTAAAATTGATCTCCTAAAGCCAATCAGTAATTGCTCCGATATTCTTGAGAGCTGAAAGACCGCGCGATGCAACCATCTGGCGTTTACTTTAAGCCGTGACTTAATCTAGTATATCCTTAAGATTATAAGCCCACATGGCGTGCCCATAATCACCTAAGATTTTCGGAAAAGGTTCCGGCAAGGAGCTATAAGCGAACTAATTTACGCGCGTGTGTTCCAATAGCAAGTCACCGGTGTCCCTTTATTGTACATCCGATACTAGGCCCACTGTATACGTGCATTCCCCGTTGCCGCAAGGAACCGTTGCGAAGACCACCTACACAGAATCGGCGACACCGTTCGTGAGTTTTTTCCGCTCTCCAAATATATTCGGGGTAACTTCTAGCGATGATCTTGAAGGTCGTTGGGGCAGATAGAAACTACGGACTCATGACTGAACTGTAAACTCTACAATTGCGTATGCATTTCTGTCGCACAACGAAGCGATTTTTTTTTCCGCCGCTTCGGTTTTCATCTCTCGGTGCATTACTGCAGACGATGCTCGCGCGCCTGGGAATCGTGCAGCGGGTTTCGTGAAGCCGCCTAATGGCTCCTATGTGAGTGTGAAGGTACGAGATTAGGTATGTGCATAATAGCTGGTGGAATTTTTCCTCCGAGCGTATATGCGAAAATTGATGTGTATATTTTTCGCCTGGTTTTTTCCGCTCTTCCTGTGTTTGCGATTTTCTTTGGTGATAACGTACGACGAGATCATCATCTGGATGAAAATTAAGTATACACACGTTAGCGGTTGTAGACAGCTTTAAGGATAATCACGTAATTGATATTTTTATTCACCGTCAAGCAGGCTATTTCTTCTCTCATTCAGTCTTCTTACTTTGATATTTCTCACGGCCTTTGCTACGTACTTTATCAAGCAAACTAATTATATAGTTATCAAGGACGAATGAGTAACGTATCGCAGGGATCAGATGAAGAGCGGGAACTGTCTGCAATTATTCGAAGTTTACACAAAAAAAAATTTTATCCACTATTCGTTGTTGTTGTTTTTTTTTTTTTTTTTGTGTCACTAAAATCACATAACAGAGTGTCATGCGTATGAATACTCTTCTCGATTTTGGTCGGTATAAATGTCGAATGGTCGAAGTGGACAGTGCATTATGCCCAAGTATTGGAGATTCGAGAATTACGGAAACTTTGTTCAGCCGGTATACACGGCAATAAAGGATTCTAAGCATTGCGTATACAATGCGTGGATAATACCAGATGGTGTTGGTGCCTGAGTCGAGTATAGTGATAAAATGTGAGAAGTTTGAAAGAGCTGTGCGTTAGAATATTCTAACAGGGGAAGTTAAGTTATTTAAAATTGATTATCCATTTTGAGAGGCTCGGTATCTTTGTTATGTTGTACGTCGAGATTTTCAGCCGGAAGTATAAGTTAGATTAGGCTCGTTACAAACGATTATCTTTCGAAGATGTTGACCAAAGAGACGAAACCTATAAACGAAGGAAATATAACATTTTCTGCTAACTCGAGTATCGGAGGAACGCTCCAGTTATTATATATTCTAGCGAGTACTCTAAGTTGCAGCGGTTCTCGTTTGCATAATAGACTTAAAAGCTTTTCGACTACAACTGGTATTAGACTGAAAAAGAGAGAGCTGAATACGGTGGTTAACTATGTATGAAAGTTGGAAATATTTACAAGGTTGAATACCGTAGCGCACTACCACTCAAGCAGTGCAGCCAGCTTTGGATCACCGCGGAATCGAGCATCGCGTTGGTTCGTTGTGTGGAAAAAGGAAACCCGGGTCCGGAGCCCTTCAAAAATCTCGGATGAAGCGAACTGAAGGTTGTTTTGCGGCTTAAAGAAATCGGCACTTGCTACAAAGAGCTTCTCTTCCGGTGCAGCACCACCTCTTTATGGAGCAGCAGGTTTTCAGCTTCTACCGAGACGTTCAAAGAGCCAAACCGTTCTTTCAGGTGCTGGTTTGTATCTATACGTTAACCTCATGCGGATCCGAAGTACGCGGATCGTTACACCTTCTTCGATCTCAGTATATACTGCGTCTGTTTTATACGATCGATGTTCGTAGCCGTCCAAATCTCGATGGGAAAAAGTTTGAAAATTAAGATCCATCTCATTGCGCGGTTAGCATGCGACTAATTTGAGAAGCCTTCACCGCTACTTTTCGACCTGAATTTTTTAATTGCTCACTCGTGGCCCCGTACCACTTGTACAAATGAGCGTATGTGATACGGAAATCGTTTCGTGGAATAAATGTGTGATTTTTTTCTTTGTAAACAACTTGCGCACAGATAGAATTCTAATACTGTGTCAAACCAGGTAGGAATTTCGAAACGAAAAAATAGGATTTCTTTTTCTTTTGTATCGGTCATTTTGATTCGGCTAATTGCACTTCGAGTGAATGAAACAATTTTCGTGGCTCGAGTAAAAAGTTGAAAGTTATACAGGGAAACAATAATGTAATTCTGGAGCCTTTTCCCAATAAAAACTCCGTTATAAGATTTATCCTCGCATTTTTCATGTCCGGCAAAAGTCGTGCACCGATGCAAAGCGATGCTAAGGAGCAAAGCAGACGATAACAAGATGTGCAGTGTACTCATGTGTATTATACATGTACGATATGGATATAATACATGGAGGTACGCGTTCGCTCGACAGACCCGGATGCAGCCGAGGAAGATATTACTGGACAGCTATATCCAGGGGGTTTGCATCTGCATATTATAAACCGAGTCTCTTGGAGTGTTTACGGCGAGCATTTTGAGCTCCCATCTCGTCTTGAATCATGTGCATTAATCCCGGCAATTCAGACCGAATTAAATTGGGCTATAGTTTAAGTAAATCGGTTCTTCGTCGCGCAAATGTCTCAATAATAAACATTACGTATTACAATATGATAATGCCTACAAGTAGATCATCCTGAGGCGCGTGACGGATCGTAAGAAAATTAATCAAAATCCTTAAACTTTCAATTTTTTTTGTAAGGAGGTTGAAAAGAAAAATACCTTCTTCTTTGTTGCTCTAAAACCCGAATCAATATTGGAAGGTTCCGATATTACGGGGATTTGATATTCGCCTCCGGTCCGTTGATATGCCTAATCCCGCGGTTTAGGCTTCGGCAGGAACTTTGTGCAAACTCCGAGGGTCCACGCGGTTGCGTATGCTACCGATAATTATGTTCCGGGGAAGTTACAGAGCTAGATCTCATCTGTATAGATGGGATTGGTCAGCCCGGGCGGTCCATCGAGCGATGCTTATTTACGTAACAGATTGGCTAATGGATTACTGATTATACCAACGTTCCCCGATGTGAAGCAGGCACAAATGAGGCGTGACCCCCGTTAAGAGGCGCCCGTCAATTCAAAATATCAGAACTCCGGTCATCGTACCACCTGGTCACCAGTCCCGTGTTAATTTACTTAATCATGGACCAGGTTAGACGAATTAATAAGCCCCACGTAATGGAAAACGTCGTTTACGGTCACCTGCCTCATGGGAACGTGTCGTTCTCCGGCACCTGACCTTAGTCCGAATCCGGACCCGACCGTTTCGAAACTGGAATTCACGCACGCTATACCGCTCGGGTTGCCGTGGAATTTGTTAGTAGTAAATGTGTATCGTTCAATTGATTCGGTCCAGTTGTCGGTGCGACTTCTTGAAAATCGAAGAACAAAATACAAGATGAAAACTGTGAGAGTAATTTGAAGGAGTGCAGAAACGACCGATGAGATATTACATTGTGTAAGTAAAGTCGAATTATTATCACCAGATTGCGCGCGGCTACTGGATGAGCCGTGAAATATAAACGCTGCTTTTGAAAGTCGAAAGATCTCGAGACACAGTAGTCAATTTTCTCGGCACGCTGCATTAGGCGAGACTTCGCACGTTAAACAGTCCTTAATCATAATCTCGGACAATCGTTGACTGCACAGTACGTATATTTAAGTACCTCAAATTGTGCGTGTCCAATGAATCTAGGGGTATATCGTTTGCCCGTACAGCGTGAATGGAAGTACGCTTCCTATATATCTCTTTGTAGACGTGTTTACGTAAGTATGCTCGTGGGCGCTCCGCGAACAAGGGGAGCGCAGTAAATTTTCAGCGTTGCGGCATAAAAACTGCTTCGAACAAATGGTCGAGAGACGAAGAGTCCGCGGTGCCCGGTTGCGACGGGGCGACGTTAATACGGAACTGCAGATGTAAATTTCTAGTGTAATCTGATTAATAATTATGGTCGTTGTGCACTATGTTGGCGTATCGTATCTCGCGCCTAATAACTACCGCGGTATGACAATTAGCTAGGGACCCCTCTAACTTACAACTCACGTGATTATGGAACTGTTAATGGGAGTTACATTACCTTGCCAACCTGCAGGTTATCACTTGATAATATTTAGTGCACCCGGTAACCCTGGCGATTTATAGCCATGGGATATTCAACAAACTCGCCACGCCTGGCGCAACAAGCCACTGTTGCATGAATTGTGTACAATATCACCTCGAAACTTTTGCCGCTATAATTTGCCGTACATATATCTATACGTATGTATGACCGTCAATAGTGTGTGAAATTGCAGAAATGAATAACTTTCACGTGAAAAAATTCGCTTCATGACATAATTTTCAATTACCGTATACAGAGTTGGCATGAAAAAACAAAAAAAAAACAGAAGAAGTCGGAAAAACATTCAGCAAAAACAGAGTACGATTAAGAGGAGCCGGTCCAATCTTGATCGCAGTGCAAATTACCCGTTTCATGCAATCCACCGAGTTGATGTTGTAGTTTTGTTTCTCTCGTCTTCGCATCGTTTTATCGTTTTCGCCAGTTCGCATTTATTAAACGCAGGGAATCGTTTCGCAGCCATAACGACAGAGTGCTCAATTACACGATGAGAATTCCCTCCATTTAGTTGAGGCTAGTCGTCAACCAGTGGAACCACCTGTTTTCGGCAATGTCTTTCCGATAACCGGACTGGACACTTGTCAATGCGTAACTCGTGGCTATACATATACTTTTATACGTACATCGTGTATGGCTGATGTCGAGTTACATGATTCAATCACGCGTTCATTGACCAGATCTGCTAACGATCGATCTATACCTATATCAAATGTATAGGTGTGTGCGCGTAGACGTTAGGCCCATGCAGATCTAACACGCGGGTCTATGATCTAAAAAACCTTAGAGTTACATGCATCCTATACCACGCAAATTACTAAAGCGTAGTAACTGTACGGCGGATGTCACCGTGGGACAAACGCATATTATTTTTATTTCCACGAATGTACGCACCTATTGAAAACGTTACAATGAGGAGAGACTTTTTTGTTCTCATTGAATCTCCGTTGGAACATCGGAGGGATGTGCAAGTGAATTCATGGGGAATTTTAATTCTTATCTATGACTTTCGATCGATCTTCTTCCTTTGCTTACTGCATCGTGTGCAGGGGTTGAGTCGGGCCAAGTACTTCAAGTAAGAGAGAATCCCTGACAGATACTAACCAGTTTCTTTTCGTCCCGTGACTGCAAATTTATAAATGTGGCTGAATACTAAAGTATCGGTAGAATCTCACGGTTGAACATTAGCTCTTTCGGACTGTAATCATAATCGAACGCGTTCACATAATCCCGAGGTATGAGTGCTTTTGTACCATATGATATTCCGAAGATTATGAAAAACCCCATTCATTTAGGTATTTATCCGGGAGTATTTACCATGGAAAAATCACTGCTGATTTTTTTTTATTGGCATTATGTAAATCGTACGCTTAGCTTCAATCCTCAAAGTTAAGATCTATTGAGTTGGCAAAAAATCTGGATAAATCCTGAAAAATCGCAACCGTCTCGTTGTCAGGGGATGAATAATGGATAGAAATAAATTTTGCGATTACCTCCCACCACCGATGAGAGGGCAATAAAATGGCGGAAAGTTTAATGCGTATACTTTGATACGATCTCAATAAAAATTCCACGCTTCAAAAGGCAGGCATTATTGATCATGCACATTGATATCCTTGAACGTAGACATTTCGCGGCAATTTCCAAGCTCATTACTCGCCGCGGGAACAGTGCTTTTTCATTGCTGGAGTGTTTCTCGGGTGACTGAGGACCAGGATTCGCGCCACCCCTCGCAATGGGCGTAAAGGTATTTTCTTGGGAAACGTTCATACGCCGAGAATATCACGATAGCTTTCAATTTACCGACAACCTCTGGACAAATAATCGTCACACACATGCCAAACGATATCGATCGATAAAATATTCAATCGTTAATTGCACGAGCTGTGTGTAATTCAATCGAATACCGGACGTTGTGCGGTCCGAATGCAATATTAAAAAAGAAAAAGAAGAATTCTACGAATAAAAAAAGTACGGATATTTTTTAGTTCTACAGATTCGAGCAGGTCGAACAAGTCGAGCGGGTATTGTTCTGTCGATCCAGTTCCTACGAACTTGTTATTGACGGAGGCATTTTCCTAATTTATTTCAATATGCTTTACGACGATAGAAAAAATATCAATCAATACGATCCTTCTTACGAATGGTCGGAAAAATCGTAACCGGCGTTGCCTACCTCCATTTATAAAATCGAAGTGCATTTTCAGTCGCACAGCGCAATCAAAGAGTTTTGCGATTCAAAAGCGACATACCGATATCCTTCAACCAATGTATGGACGTCGCGTTAGTCTTTGGTGCAACCGTCGCCAGCGTCTGTCAAAGTAAAAGGTACGGACAGAACGCGACGGTGGTGAATGTCTTTGACGAGTTCCGGGGAAATGATACCCTGCGATACGTTCTCGTCCCATCTAGTGAAGCCTGGGGACGCGACGCGACCGGCCATCGAATCGGGGATCGCTACGAAGAACAGCAAGGAGGAGTTCTCGGTATGACTTTACCGCGACCGTGTACGTCTACCGCTACACCGCAGAGCACCGGGAGCAGCTGTACTCACACACGATGAGTTCTCAGTTTTTAAGTGTATCGGTACACGCGCATACCTGCCGGAGGATGAGGAGAATGTAGACGATGTGTGTCGGTGTACACATCGAAATGGGATGTGCAGGTAGCTTTTACGTGAGGCAGATATAATATAGAAAGTGGGGATGAATGGCGGCCAGGCAGTCGTTAGCGGCCCAAGGCACGGCCGCCATATTTTATTACTTAAACGGCATGCCAAGGAGGTTGTTTGTTGGTTAAACAAGGAATTAATGCCGAGCAGATCTATCATTACCGAGGCTCGTTGCGGGGCCCGTTGCACACAGGCTAACGATAAGCAGCTAGCTCGGGTAGAATCACGCCGTTGCCGTCGTGCCGATTGCCCTGCAGGGAGTTACTGTCTGTCTCTGACGCAGAGCGGGACTTGCGCCACCGCGATGTGTAACCCGGTGTCATCCGACGCCGGTATACCGACGCCATCAACAACCCTTCGCCAGGGTACAGGAAGTAGGTAATGGACGTGACCGCGACGTACCCAGCCGGCTTCTGTTTTCCTTCTCTCAAAATACATCATAAAGTGCGAGTGCTCCGGTGCAACGTCACCGACGTGGGCAACACGGCGTATAGGTACGTGTGCGGCGGGGGCGTCGAGTCTCCTCACAAACTTAACATCAGCTAGACGCCTGGCGTCCCGACTCGTACGTCTTGACATGGTTTCTGTTTGCCTTACTCTCTCTCGCTCTCTCTTTTTTTCTTATCTGCTCCACCAGCGGAGTTCTTCGCTGGTGGAGTTACAATCAGTCACGCCGCGAGTTACGCGGTACAACCGATCGTGTGCGGGGTGGCAAAAAGTTTGAAATTGTAACCAAGCCAAGCGTTGATGCACTTTAGAATTTTTTTCGAACCTCTAAAAGCTACGTTCCATCTTGGGAGATACGGAAAAGTAGTTAACGCCGGGAGAACGTCAACACGATTCTCAGCTTACTCAGAAAATTTCTTCATTCCATATAGGTGGGGTGGAAACTCTGAGACACTCCGTCACCTCGGTTTCATCACAAAGAAAGTTAGAACGTAGATCCACCAGAAACATGTTATTCGCTTTGCAGGATCTTTTGAAAAATGCATGAGAATGAAAGATATGACGTTGCAACGATTGGAAGGAAATATCTGAGCGCGAGTTGAACCATCGACATCTCGATGTTTAGACTATGAGCTATTAGCCGTCTCGAATACGATAAAAATAAAACTGTATTAAACATCCTCTTACACTCCGGAGGAGTCTGAAGCCAAATGGAAATGCGAGTGTTCAGTTACCTTATACTTGGTGAGATTAAACGAAACGTTGTCAACTTCTCCAGTATAATCACGTTCGCGGAACTTGCAGCGGTAATCTCCATGCACATTATGCACCAACTCACGTTCTTATCTTTTCTATGTGTATATAAATACACGCGGTTATATGTGTAAAGGTTAACTTGATAATTCATTTAACGGTAGCTATACATTCGCTCCGACAGCAACAGTAGCAGCCGGTGTGCAGTTGAAATGGTTATCGTAACGTGAGGTATCAACCGTAACACATTTCGATGTAATTTTATCATGTAGGTGCGCGTGATTCGGCCCACGATTTGGTTGGTTTCTTTATTTCTACTTCTTCAATCCTCACGATACACGTTGTACCGTGAACAATACAATTTTCGTACCGTTGTCGATGTCATGTGCAAAAAAATATTTCTTCCCAATTATAAGTTTCCAACAAATGAAAAACAAAAATAGTTTGAAGACATTGTTTCGTCCGGCGAATATCCCATCGCTTGGACGAGAGAAAAAGAGGGAAGGAGAGAGGAACAAAATCTTATCGGCGGAACAATCCGTGCTTGAATCTTTCGTGCGATCTTTGCCATGTACCTTTAATACACGCCTGTAGTAGTTGTGCCGTAGCTGCGAGCAGCCATGCAAAGTAAGCAGCATAAGTGCAAGCGGTTCCACGGCGGTAGTCGGGCCAATTGAATTATCAAATTGTCCGAAATCAAGCGGAACACCTGCCAACCAGTGGGCTAGTTCGTTCTCCCTAACAAGAGTGTAATAAGCGCCATCGTCTCCTCCGGTTCTAGCTCGCGTTCCACAGCGAAGAGCGGGGCACTTTGTTCGCCACCGACTTGATTGTATGTTAGTTTTACAAACGAGCGGCTATCTGAGGGTACGGACAGGTGCCTGCGCTGTCGGGCGTCAGTCAAACTCGGCCACCCCGTCCGTTCGTCTCAATCTGAAACGCTTTCAACTTCGGGGTGAGAGTCTCTTCTCCTCTTATAATACTATACAGGCTGCCGTATTCCCAGAGGGGATCCCGAGTCCGAGACGAAATCTGGTTTCGCCGCAGGCTGCGGAAAAAGAAAAAATGGAACAAGAAGTAGAGTCAAATGAAATATAAATCTAGAAATTCTCATTATCGGTTCCGCATGGTCCGACAATTGAATTTATCGACGATCAGTGATTTATACGTACATTCGCACGGACACCTATCGAAGATGAGAAACGTCGATATTTTTACCTCACTTCGATCCGTCCAGCGATTCTTATCATCGGCAATGTCTTCGTATCGCAGAGTCTGCATTGCGGAGCAGCTGTCCGTTATACCGATTTACCTACCTCTTTTTGCTCCTGGCACCGTGCAGCTTTGAGATTGCCACTTGCCTCGCTCACAACTCGGAATCCAATAGCAAACGTGGGTATCGTATTTTGTCCATGGAACTACACCGTGACTCGATACACCGTCGTATCTCGCACCCGACTAATTACTGCATGGTGTGTAAAACATGAGAAAAAATAACGACCACCGATGCACGGTGATAACGTTATTAGGTCATCGTTTCTCTGCAAAACACCCTCCAGCCGCGTTCCGGTGTCACTGGATCCTTTGTCAGCAGTCGAAACGTTCCCATGTTCACATGCACGAGGACTACACGTGAGATAAGTGAAATGAATTAATGAAGATACCTGTGTACTGATATTGTCTAATTGTAAGTCATACCACCGTATACTGTGGCATAATAACATTTGGTGTTTCGGCGAACCGACGTGATTTAAGGATCTTGAACGTGAACCGCGGTTCAGTTCCTGAAACCGTGAAACGCAAACTTATGTATATAAGTAACACGAAGGGTGTACGTCTAGAGTCGAGAGTGTACCGAAATGCTTCAGTGTAATTCAGGCTCGCAGGATGCCTGCCTTGATGTGATCCGGTCTTTACGTAATTGTGGGTTATTCGACCGCTGCGCGAAAGAGTTTTGCGAAAAATTGCGCGGATGTTAAGTCGTCGGCGACGGTTGTGGATCGTGCGAGTGTAGAGCGGGTACGCGCGGGAGCGAGTGCGGGAGCCCCTCGCACCGTAGAGGAGAGTCGCGAAAGGGGAAAGAGGAAAGAAAGAGATAGAATAAAAGAGAGAGAAGGGAGAAAGTGGTTATCGGCGAACTTCTCGACCCAGGGACCACACCGCGAGACCACCATGCTTGCCCCAGGGCTTCTCGGCTAATGCATCCTCGATCAAACATCGGCGTGATTAACTGCGTAATCAGCCCCTTTCACCCCTCCCCTCCCGGTTTCTCTCTCTATTTTATTCCCACCCCTCGCTTCGATCGCCAATCGAAAGTCCCCCGAATATATTTTGATTGAGTCGGTACCTGCGACACGCTACGTGTCGTTGAGTCTTCAATTTTTACTCGTGCGTTCGCCTTTTGTTAGTTGCGATCGCGAGGAGAGACGAATTTCAATCGATCGGACAATAGGTCGCGTAGCGCGTACGCGTTTTCCACGGAGCGCAGTACCCGCGTTACGGTGTCAAGTCGGCCACTGAGATCATCCGGTTGAAGGAGAGAGTGGTCGATTGCATAACGACGGAACTGGGGCCTTTATAGTTCCCTCCCCTCTTGTCATGCTCAGCTCAGAATGAATCACGGTTCGCCAGCCAGATATATACAGTCCCAACTTCGTCTCCTTGCGGCTTATTTATGACCATCCGTCGTCCAGATTTATTAAAATTATAGTGATTTGATGATCGGTTGTCCGCCCGAGGAAGATTATTAAAGGAGAGCTCTCCCGAGACTTCGAGGGAGGCTCCGAAAGTCCACGGTATTTCGTTCGTCTCTACCTACGCCGGCGAACCCCACTTAAGAGTGATATATTGCACGTATATCGAGGATTTCTTTCTAACAAGCGTACGTCAGCGACACTGTATCTTACCTATGAAACGTGAATCAGATTGTACGTGAATCGTTTTCGAATGGTTCGTAATATCTCCCATTACATGGAATGAAAAGAGTTGGCCCAATCGGGTAGAAATGTTCCGCAATATCGATAATATCCGATAGTTCCGATATTTTGCTATTCCGTGCCTGAACTATCATATGGGATGTCGTAAAAGTTTAGAAAAGATTTGCGAAAATTCTCCTACTCTATTACCGTGGATCGGATAACACTGAAATAATAAACGATCGTGATAAGAACGAATGAATTACATAGCATTCACCTGACGGTATCGTGAGTCTTGTTATATCTCATCGATTTCGTATCAGGGGGACCATCGAGTAACATTGAATAACATCCGGGAGAAATGGAATTATCGATGAAATGAAAAAAGAAGCGTCAGAACTCAATACCGATGTATCGAGTCTTCGATTTCTCGATGATTCGGTTAATAATTCCAGTCACGAGGATCGGCATCACCGTAGTCCCGGCGGATAAACTATTCAAGAAAGTGTTCCTCGCGTCGGTGATCGACAAAACCCAAATCACTCACGTCTCAAACTGCCAGCACTGCGGCTTGCGTACCTTCGAATGTCAATCGGAAAACCTTGAAAAGAAGCTGCGTTCACATGTTGGATATAGAGTGAGAAATGAACTCCCATACGCTCGCTTGAAATGTACCATACCAGAGTAGCCGCGTCCACGAACCAACACCGAGCAATCTATACCCACCTACCTACCTACCTACCTACCGTCAACTCGAACAAGTTGAGCCGGGAGTTGTTGGTTCCTCGTCGAGTCAGGTTATAAGGCAATTGTCGTAGCTGGTATCCTCAGCATCCCTTTGCTAACGAGACCTCGCGGTGCAGGCCCTCAATTATGACGTAATAGAGGCGGCTTCGGGCCTCAGTTGGTTGAGCGATAGCCGCGTACCGTACAACGGACTCCGTCAAGCTGTATCATTATTTCTACACTGTGGTTAGCCTAGTATTCCAAACTGGGTGTATCGCGGCCCTCCGCGGTACGTATGTATAGAGAAAGAAAGACCCGGCTATTCGGCATTTGCTGACATCTAACCGATACTGCTAGCTTTGCTGGTTCAGTGATTCCCAACCGCGACGAGTCTCCTATACTTATGAATCCGTCTGACGATAAGCATCGTGAATCACTTCAGATTTTCACCGTAGCTCGTCCGAACCTTAATTAAAGATAAAATTCGTGATACGGTCATTCGCCGTTGAAGTGAAATAAAGTAGTTTCGAGTCACCGCAAACCTGAATAGCGTACATACATATATCGTATATGTGAAAGATCATTTGAGAAAGAAACGGTTATAAGCTAGCTGGAGTCGGATTACAAGTGCTAATAATTCACACTTAGTACTCGTGACGGTAGCATCTGGTCTGTCGCGTAGATTGTATTACACGCTGGCGATACCCGATCCCCAAACTTATACGATTAAATAAGTAGGTTCAATCAAACGGGTCGATATAGAGATTGACCTCATTTGATGGTAAGCATTCAAGGTCGTTTCATTGTTCGTTTGAGCTTACGTTAGAGTTAGCTGGCGAGACGTAATTCAGAATCGTTCGTTAGACTTTTGGAGTAAGATCGTTCGACGCTTGTTCGTTATATTGGTCGAGTGAAAATTCGGTTGTGAAAGTTGCGTTTATACACATTTGAATATATCTACGTAGGTACGCACCACACGAAAGTTGGGAAGGAGGGCTTCTCGCGTTCACCGCACGGTACGGGACTAAAGGGTTTTTCGAGGGGAGGGGACTCGGCTGTGTATCAAACAACCAATTTCCCAACTTGCTGTCATACCTATATCGATGGTAGGCGTGCATTTGAAATTTCCTATAGCAGCGTACTCGTAGGATAACGCTTCCGATGTGTATATTACACTCAAACCGCCTGTACCACATGTCCGTCTATAAATAAATAGTCGTCCGAAAGCACATCTCACAATCAGCAACGGAGTAACGTATGGATATATCCATCCGCTGTTCATCGCGGTAATGCTCTCCCCCCCTCCCCCCAGTTTTTGACGATAAAGAATTTCATCAGCGATATATCGTCGGTACGTTGGATTGACTCCTCCATGGATTGTTTTCATGGTAAATCTTTCCGAGGTACGCGGTCGCGTGGTTTTTTTTTTTTTGCTGTTTTCACGAGACGTTTAGATTAAGCAACGGCGAATCAGCTGTTCCCCGATGTGAGAGAGCAACGCAGTTCGCCGATCATTATAAGGTGGGTGAAAAGTGGCCGTGGCGACGCACGCCGTAGTCGCAAGCGTCCGTACGCTGAGGTCCTTCGAGATTTGCGACGGTGGTCAAACTGCAGCGAACTGTGCGTAACTATACGTCGGTTTGTCGGTAGGCGATGTTTGCGGTCTCCTGACAACGGAGCTCGGCTGACAGCTCCATTCCTCCGGTGCATTAATTCTTTAAGCAAAGTTTTCTCATCGGGGAACTCGGCAACGATATAAAACGCGGTATTTCAGAGACTTGGTCAAAGTGGTGTTGTAATAGCAGTTTGAAACCACTCGGCGTAAAGCGATGCGCGGATATATCTCCTGGGCGCATCCAGCGATATTTGAATGCTCGGTGCGAGACCGCTTGCCCTGGCATGCGGCACCGCGGAAGAATATCTTCAATATGCCACATTGCTGAGGAATATTTTTATCAGACTTCCAACTTTAATTCATTCCAGCGTCCGTGAACGTGCGTAAAACGATCGCTTGAGATTGCGTAACACCGCATAAAAGTCGCTCCGACGACGTAAAAATGAAATTCGGGGGTCTCATTTTTCGACGTCTTTACGCCCACAATTGAATATTCCTTCGCGGCCTTTGAACTTGAATGTTTCTTTTCGCACCTGGCATACCTCCTTCCGGGTTTTTTTTTTTATATAGAGGCGAATGGAAAGTATAATTATTTGATCTTCCGCGGGTGATCCTGCAGCGCACAGCTATCGATTGAAGTATAAAAATGCGGTACGTACTTCTATGCGGTACGGTATGAAATTCTAATGGTGGATTGCAAAATTTGCGGACCAATTACCTGTTGCCAAGATAATGCATCCATCCAAGCGGTAATGGCGAAGTCACGAAGCGCGAGGCGCACCACCCGTCCGATTGGATAGATATACCCCCGGTGCAGGCGATCCACCGTGGAAAGAATCGAACGCCTGAAGTCCGTATTACACGATGGGGATTAATCGAGTCCTTCGAAACGTGAGGAACAGCGTTCCTGCATTATCGCTAAAGCTGCTCGAGCCACAGTTGCTCGGACAATCCATTGTATATAAAAACAATCATCCAAAACGAATTTCGAAGAGACAAGTTCTGAAAATCCGGAGCTCTGCTAGATAATCCAGACCGGGAAATTTTCAGTTTGAAGAATCTGAGTGAACAAACGAAATGAGAGAACAAATTCGCGGCGACATTTATTTTTCGTGAAAAGCCGGGGTTCGAATTTTAATCACTGATCGGTATAATATATTCGCGACGTTGTCGTCACCGACACCGTTGACAATCACGTGCGTTGCATGCAGCAGCGGCAGAAGCAGAGGCGGAAGGCAGCGAATAGCAGACGCTGCACCTCGCAAGCTGCGGTGCGGTTGACGGGGTAGCATATCGTAACTCGAGATAAAAGTCCAGATTGCGGAGCCACGCTGGCAATTAAACGCCTCTCGCGTATCCGCACGATGATCGCCGAATAAACCGAAGTGCAGGTGGTTTGTTTGCGTAACGGGATATACGCAGGAATTATTGGAATTGAGCCGCTCGGGTGTATCGTTGAAGTATGAAACGGTTTTAGAAAGCTGACGTTCACATTACTGTGAAATACTGTTCGATATACGAAGAGTTTGGGACGGTTCACGACGCGGTCACCGGAGGTCGATTACCGTCCGCTTCATCGCGGATGGCTATGCAAAGTAATTGCTTCTTCGGATGGGACGCGCAGCCCGGCGAGAGCTGCCCGTCAACCAATCGGCAAATGACGATCTCACATCGGTTAAAACAATTATAAAAGTTTGCCGATCGCCACTTAACCTCGAGGGCGCTGGGCGACAAGAGCAACTTCGAGCCCCAAAGGGGCTGGCACGTGACCTACGACCTATTGGGAACCTGGATCGTCATCACGCCTGGCCCAGCACGAGGTTGCTCGTAGTCGTGCTCGATAAACCCACGACGATCGAACAAAAATATATGCAATATAGGTACATCTATTTATAAATACTTCACAATCGGGATAGAAGATCCACGGAAGTTGGAAACCTCGAGTTCGCAGATATATTCAGAGTTTCCGAATTATCGGTCTTAATATACATCCAAACTACGGACGTAACCACTCTGAATATTGGTGTAATTCGAGCGTACCGAAAAGAATCTTCATACCGAATCAGCATTACCGTTTTACTCTTGGCCAGCTACTACCACTGAAAAATTACCCAAATACCATAGTACAAAGAAATTTCGATTAGGTTTCTGGAGGAGAATGAATGAAAGCTTAAAAAAAAAAAATCCCACGCGAAAACAGTTTACACAGCCGAGTACTTCGTTGCCTCGAGGAATATCTTTTTCCCATATCTGCCCTCAAATTCTCCCCAGTGTAGGCGCAATGCTTGTAAGTGATTCTCGATGTCACGAACTGTACACATTCATCCGTTTACTCACTTATTTTCGACAAAAATGTTTTTTCGAGTTGCACGGGGTATTAGAGTTAGAAGTTCTCTCTTGAGCATCGAGTGCGTTTGACGACCATACGTATTATATCGGTAATTAATCGATTTCGTGACTCGATTCATATCTAATACGCGATGAATTCGAGTCGCTCGTTACGCGGTAGAGAAAAAAAAAAAAAAAAAACAAATATTTTTCGGATAAGGGACGAATTATACGTCTCTTTTGCGTGGCGGTTAAGAAAACAAACCGTTTAAGTCTAGTGTTTGCTTTGACTAGACAAGGGAAATTATTCGAGCAACTTGACAAGGATTTACGAGCGACTGGGGTCACTCGTACCGTACGTGTGTTTGTACGTTTATTATGTATAGGTACGCGACTCAGCGTAGTGATTTTTACGACTTACAACACAAGCTAATCAGAGAAACCAAAGCGTTTGGGTCAATCGACGCGATTGAATTTCCGCTAATCGTGCAAAAAGTTACATCGAGATCACGTGAAGTTCAGAGCCCTCAGTGTATGTTCTTCTGCAAATTTTCAGCCCACGTTGATCCGTTTAGCTTAAACCGTTTCCGAAACCGCCCCTTTGTACTTCGGTGCACCTGGGCACCATGTTTTTCAATATTATTGAAACTTTCTAACGGGATCCTTTTGAGAAATCTTACATCTTTGAATTTTTTTAAATTTTTTCGACCTTTCGGTGGTCGTCGTAACCGTCGGTGTGTGTTTTTTTTTTCTCTCGAAATTCGGAAATGAGTCATCAAACGGAGACCCCTAGCATTCGAACCTTATTTGAATATCTGCTCCATCATTTCTTTCATCGTAGTTATGAACCTATAAACTGAGATCTCTAAACTTTACGCGTCGACAGTAGTACAATTTCATACCGACGAATACCCTCCAGTGATGGAAATGAAATATAATAGAATAAAGAAAATAGGGGTACAGTAAAAATAAAAAAAAAAGTCGAGCAGCGACGCGGAAAAAAGGGTTACAACTGAACCTCGATAAAAATCTCTGTGCGAATACTGCAAGAGAACCGCGTGTATTTTACGTCCTCAAAATGGTCAATGCAGAACGGTAGTAGCTCCTCGTTAGTCCCGGAGACTCGACTCGGAGAGCTGCAGTGCGGCGTTGCTACAGCGTGTAGCATTTTGAAGGGAGTTTAGGATCACGAGAGCTGATAAATCTTAGCCAATTCTACGGCAGCAGCTCCGTGAGACGAAACTTGGCGATGTACGTACATACGATGTATATATATATACATAGATATACGAGAAGATGTAGACTCACACGGATTCGAAGGCACGCGAGAGGCGAGCACATCGTGAACGTACATGTGAAATCGGTACCGCATATATATACGTATGCATGAGTTTAGTTGGATAAAATTCTTATTTGTGTGCGTTGATTCCGACACGGACGTGACCCATAGGTACTGCACCGATCAACTATAAGGAGAATACACACCTCCGTCCGTCGTGCGCGAAATCTACTATCGGCGAATCAACGTCATTCTTAATTATCACCCTCGCCTTCCGTAGCGCAGGTATTAGCCCGAGGGTAGCCACCTATGAGTATATACCTATATACAACCCGATGGCAGCCGTGTTAATGTATAGGTGTACGTACATAGTCCATAAGCCGATCTATTATCTGTTTATATGGAGGTGACGGAGCTCCCGGACATCCGGAATCTATAAAGAAAACGAGAGGGAGGAGTCCGTTGTGCGATGATATGATAAATTACTCGGTATTAAATTACCAAGACCCCGACGCAGATCGGTTGAATTTTTTGAATGAAATATCATATTTTAGTTTTCAGGCGATGAAAGACTGCTTGTATGTATTCTAGTTGATAATTAGTGAGGTCGTTCGATGGAATGAAAAAAAAAAAAAAAAACATCAAAGTTAGAATAAATAAAGAGAAGAAAAGGAAAGACTGGCAATAATTACAGAAAACAACTTAATTCGAACTTGGTCTATGAATGATAGTGTTTTTATACTATAATCGTGTTCGGCCGACGGTGCAGCCCTACGAAAAGTTAACGATCGTTTCATGAAAGAAACAATACGGAGGTAAATTAAAACGTACTGCCATGATCAGCCATTTTTCTGAGATAATTACCGGAAGTGAGCTCTTTTCTCGTGAGATTCAGATAAGCTACACGACCCGCCAATCAACAGCCAGCGAGAAACGAACGCGGTAGTCCAACGAAGGAACGCGATTCGTCATTCGTTTATTCAAAAAAAAAAAAAAAAAAAAAAGGATGGACGAAATTTCTTTTTCATATTATACTTGCTACTTACCGCTACCCACTTCCGGTTCAGCGGCCATATTGATCCCTTCCGTGTTCATAGGTCTGTGCACTCCGAGATGAAGATCTAGATAGGTGTGAGGTAGATCGTCATGACCGATGCCCGGAGCACAGATTCTGTTCTTTATAATTCGTCCCGGTGGAGCTTATTTGTTCCGCATTGTACGCTTCAGATTGTTCAAATTTTGCGTAACCGATCATATTCCACATTTATTACGGATCAACGGAAGGGTGCGAAATCAAACGGTTTCCATAAACTTTTCATCACTTTTATATTTGAACTAAAATATTAACTATCGATTCACCGAGAAATCTGATCTGACTGAAGAAATACAAGAGCTGCGTATCGATTTCACTAAAGTCTCTCTCTGAAAAAAAATCTTACGACAATGAAAAGCATATCTAAAAATATATTCTGAAATGCCACCGCCATGTTGAGGACATTTATTTCAAGATTCATAATTCGGGGATTGTTTAATACACAGAAAGGTATACACTGAAAACGTTGTATAGAATAACTCAGGACGTGTACAGGGTGGAACTAAATATTGTGTCGTCGCTTTGCCAGGTGAATCTCCCGCTCGAGATCACTGGAGATCTATGAAAACTTGTATTCTATTCCGTGCCCGTTCAAAAAATATTCAAAAATAGATAATTTTAAAGATTTTCTCGTTTTCGAGCTGTTTTTCCGCCTTGAAGATCGCAGCTTTGACCTATGATCCCCCAGAGACTTTTGTTCTTCTCGACGAGGAGAAATTTTTCGAACAATAAAAAAAAAAAAAAAAAAGACACAACATTCAGGTCCACCCTGTACATACAAGTGAAGCTATCGTGGAATGAGGTTGGCGTGCGGGGGCGTAGCCCATAATCTGTATAATACTATTTCAGTGATATCGTACTTGAGTCGTATCTGAAATATCTGAAAGGAAAGGTAAGATAAACAAGCATTCGTACAGAAAATTATATTTGCGTATTTCGACCACGTATTTTAAGATGTTGTCTTTTGTCCCGCGTACGAAATTGAGGGCTGTAGCGACAATTGCGGATAGCTGTGAAAACTCGGTATTTATTTCCGTCAAAGGGTGGGCTCCACGACTCAAAACTTTGTGCAAGCTAATTGAACGATTAAGTGTCATTAAAAGAAGTACGAAGCCGGGTCTAATTGGCCGTGGTACCTCAAACAACCGCGCGCGCGAATCACCTCTACTCGCAGGGAGTCTCGGCGCACTTTTGCTATCAAATGAATAGCTCGTTGGTTACATTATACAGTAACAGTTGCAACATTTATACGGACTCGTTCACGTTTCTTTGATCTGACATTTGTTATGTATTCTCCATACTATACATTCCGGGATAATACCGACCGCTAATCTACGTTATATACGCTGTCCGAGCCTCCGTGTGACGTAGTGGATTGTGGGTTGCACAACGCACTCTCTTTTTATTTCTCTGTTTTTTACGTCCACGAATGTACAGTAGGACTTTGAAATATAAGTTTTAATTTTGTTTGTAGTACCAAAGTGTCCATATCGTTAACTGTAACACTTGTCTTTATGGCAGCGGAGGCGATAAATCTGGATCAGTTTTGTCGGTAGGAATTTCATAGCTCCTCAGGGTGTATGCCGTATATGAATGGGTGGTCTTTTGCCAAGTTAAATTTATCCGCGTAACCCTTGCAATACAGTTATTATCCCAACGTCATTCGAACGCGGTATACGTTAAGGTTTATACGTATATATACGTATACCTGAGGGTGTGCGTCACCGTAATGGAGATACTTGACTGGGACTTGGTTCACAGTTTTCCAGTTCTGTACAGGCGCAGTTCGAGAGAACTTGGTTAATTATCAACAAGTTGGGCTCTACAAATTAGGATACATGGTAAAGGTTCGGGGGGGGGGGGGGGGGGGGGGGGGTTGGGGGCGCCAACTCTGGCAAGGAGGAGGGTGAAGGGGGATAGAGTCAGACCGTCAGATGGCGTAAGTTTAAACCCCACCGCCTGTATGTATATGATATTATTATACCCGAGCTTGTATAGTATTGCATACTCATTTCACCGGATAGGTATTTCTATGCTTGTATTGTACGTTCGGTTTGATGCACAAGCCCCAAGGGTAAGATACCTTAGTAGACTCACCGATGTTCCCCAACCAGTAACCGGTAGGCATGAAGCGATAGAGGATTCCCGTTTTCACGTGAAAACTACAAGCAAGGATCATGCATCCGACAAAGTTATAGTCCACCCTAAGATATACCAAACAGTCGCACGGTTGATTGCCGGCACCAAAGTCTTCCGAGTTGACTAACTAAACTTTTAACATTCGGCACTTGTTGACATTAGAGGGGTGATTCGGCTCAAGGTATGAAAGTTAATTCAGATATTTGTCGTTGACGGTAACTTCCCTTGAGTTAAGTTCAAATTGCCAAGTAAAACATAATACCCACGATGTCTTAAAAATATGAGTTCATGTTGGACTTTTACTTCAACCATGGATATATATTGAACCTTTAACGAGATCGTTTTCATGACGCCTCGATCGTGAGAGAGATTCTTTTCGTAAACGAGGCAAGTAATCTAAATTGGCGCGAGACCTCTGCCGAATCTCTCAATGAATAGAATCACGCGGTATTCCGTCGAATATTCATCAGTTTGCAATTGAAGCTCTTCGATCCGAATATCCGAAGAACGTAACTTCGGTGTACCAGCAGTTTCGTCTATAACAAATAGCTGTTGTGTAACGTTATCCGAAATAAGAGACTATCAATTGATATCGACGTATCGGAATACCGAATGCCATCCACCAGCCAGCCAGCCCGTCTCTACCCCTCGGCAAAGTTCAACGGGGTGATAAAAATATAAAGAGGTCGTCATATTCACAAAAGGCTCCTATACCGTCTATATACCCAGACTAAAATTGATGTCTGCTAATGCAGATACGGTCTACCCAATGTAGAACTTCCACAGTCCATGAATAAAACACAAAGCAAGCAAAGAACATACGGGGTTCGCTTTCAGTTCGACTCGACTTTTGACTGACGGCGAGTTGAGATTTGGTCGGTGTATACGCGTGGCTGCACATAACCCGTGGATTAAGATCCCGCGTGTTTGCAAACGTACCAAAAGACTTTTAAATAATAAAAATCCATTACTCGCAACAGCTGTTTCCTTCGCTGTTTCTCATATGTCCGTAACCGGGCCGTAACCGACAGTCGCGAAATTCGCTAGCTCCGTAGCTGGATCGGAGTTTCCGAGCAGTCTTCGAGAAAAAATAAAATAAGATGGAAAGGTTGAAATAAAAATCAAATAGTCAGCTGCTCTACAATGCCGTTCCTACTCGAAAGCATACAAGCTAATGTGATGACGGCTGAGTCACGCACCTCCGAGGTCACATACCGTAAAATAGTTCGCTTATGTAACGTTAATAATAATAGCAACTCAACCGAACAGCTTTCTATTATCAGGCCGAAAGTGTCTCCGCATTGAGATCAAAATACGACACGTGTTATGACACTCGAAATCGATCGATAATAACATGTACATATATTACGTAACGAATAAAATTTGTCTCCGCCACAGATTCTGTCAGTTATATGACTACGCAAAATAAGATACCGATTTCTTTCCTGTTCCTGAAACTTACAACGGTAATTGTACAATTAAACCCCCGAACCTCCGATTCCTTTGAAATTTTAGTATGACATTGGGTTCGGCATGCCAAATAGGAATCAGTAGATACATGTAAATGACACATATTAACGTGACACAATTTCATCGAAATTTACAATTATGATCGGATAGCAAATACCATTAGGCATAACAAGTAGGCCCTTCAGATGTTACACCTAATGATTTAACGTCTCAAAATGTTGACAATACATTTCATTATTTGTTAAATTGTGTGAAGGTTTAACTATACAATTCACCTTAGAACATATGGAGTACGGTTGGAGCTCATTTTCGGCGAACTTTTTTGAGAGTGAACGATTCTCGGCCGCACGTAAACTCCGCGAGGTGATCGATCTTCCGAATATTAATTTGCGCTGTATTAAAACGTCAATAAGCCTTTCGCATCCTCGTTAATTATTTGCGCTACTCACGTATTTGCGCGTTGCCATAGTATTTGCGATGTGATACCCAAATATGCGTAAAGGGTGTAGTTGAAGGTCTTAACCTTCCGCGGTAGGGCGAACCAGCCAATCGTGAGTACCGTTGTTGATGCTACCGCTACTACCCTCTTGGGCAAACCTAAGCCCTGATGAGCTACAGCTTCCGCCAATAAATTGTCGGCATCATCACAATTTCATTGAGACAAATGTTTGCCGCTAAGGTGAATAATGAATATTGTCAATTTAGTCTACGTCCCTGAGTTAGCTGTTGACTCGACCCAATTGTTTTCCCTACATAATCCGGCCTTGTATTCATGAATCATTTTCAAAAGTACGTTCACCCCGCAGTTTCCGACTTCTCCACCCCTCGTTGCCGATACCAATGATCGTCGAACAAAAACTTCAGAACAAATAAATTTTTCAAACTTGTCACTCGACGTACCTTTGCTTGAATTGCTGGGGCTTCCGCGCAAAAACTGTATTCCAAACGAAGGGCTTCCTAACCGCTGACACTCATACCTATACCATAACCGATGGAACTTGTATTGTTGGCAGCAAGTATTTAGTCGGATACGAGTTTCTGATGAAAATAAAGTATGAATCTGCACTGTAACTTTCCAGACTGCAGTCGGGAAGGGGTCACGAGTTCCGGAATGCTGTAGGACGGAATCGGAATGGTAGGGAAACCGATGCTTTTTAGAGGCAGATTATATAAGTCGTGTACACGTCTCGGTGTTTTATACCGTAGTAGAAGCAGCGGTCGCGAAGAAAGGAAGAGCGTATGACTGGCTTTGGACCACACACCCCGTCCTGCTTCCAGGGTTAGGCAAAGAGACACGTACAACCCATTCAACTGTATTCGACGCGTTCATCCGTCGTCGTAGTCGGCCGTTCCTGATGTTCGGAACTACAGGACTGCGTTCACCTCGACACCGGTTTTCACTTTTCATAATAACCCTGTCGCGAGGGAGGGATGAAAAGGACCGGAAATAATAAAAACTGTTGTTTCATTGACAATTCCGACGTCACCGCGTCAGATTTCCATGATTTCGACGAATGACAACACCTCACCCCTCAGAGGAGGTAAAATTGACCGACAATCACGTGTGATGAAATAAAGAAGATTCGAAAAACTGTCAGCGTGTACAACGAAGACCGCGATGAGTTCGGTACCTCATACCTATCCGTTGTCGAGGGGCGGGAGAATAAAAAGTCTCGGCGAAGTGACTCCGCCAAGAAGTCGGAGGTGTGCAGAGCATCGCGTACGTCGTCGGCCCTTAACCACCGAGTCACAGAGCGGCTTCAGGAACGCACACCGCTCACGTGTTTATGATTGTTTTTAATGAGCTTGTGGCCCGGCACGTTCTGACTACATTAGCAAGTCAGCTTCTGCCGCTCCTACGACGTCCCCGGAGGGCTAGTCTGCTAAAAGAATTAGCAAAGTTCTGCACCATCTCGAGTTGACCTCGGACACCTAGAATTAGTGTCATCACTGTTTAAAACTTTATTTCATTTTTATTCGAATGGTTAATTCTTCTTAAGCCCATTCTCAACCGGGGCTCTGACGAATTAACCGCGTGTAAAAGGAAAGTTTTTACTATCCATTTTCATCACAGATTTTCTGTCCGTTCCTCGAGGCAAATGTCGCCAAACTTATTCCCAAGATCGAATTTCAATACTCCCTCGTCATCGTGTAATTCTGAAACAGCGGATATACTAATAAAATTATCGCAAGCCCATGAAAACTTCTATTTTGCTATTCGAAAATGGTTCCGATCTGACGGAGACTATTGTCGATGGTGCCAGTCGTCTGACTTTGATGCCATGAACCAAAGATAACTCCGCTTTAAAATTTTTTGGCACTCGCTACAGTATCTGACTAAAGTTGTTTTCGTACATGAGAACAAATCAAATACCTAAAGGGACAATTTATTTCTCTATTTATTCGTATATTTTTGCATTCGTTTTTCTCTAGCTATAGCAACGCACTCGAGGCGTTGAATTAACCTTCCGTTTGAACATTTATCACAAATCAAACCGTCTCGTATAAAAGTGGGGCTCTCCGGAGTACGCATATACGCACATACCTGTAAAGGATACGCTACAGCGTGAATTCGAGTTAGTTGAAGTGAAACGAAGTGAACCGGAGTGGATTGAACCGCGAGGATCAGCACGAAGGAATGAGAGTCCATTTTTACGGCATTTCCCCCGACGTTGAATGGGCGGTTCGTTTCAGTTCATCGTTGCTGCGGAGGACGAACCGACAGACGAACGGACAGGTGGCATGGCTATGGCTAATTACCACTCGTAATCCAGATTTACCCGCGATAGCGCCATCGCGCCTCTGTTTTTATCTCTCGAACGATTACGCGCGCCGTCCGGTGCCACGAGGTGCAGGGGTATCCCTTACAAACGAGAAACTAGCTGTCACAACGATAAATACCAATGGGAACTCGAACTTGAGTCTCGTATAATCCGGCCGTCTGATTCTATCGAGAAAGGGAAGAAAGTCGCACAGATATCCGAAGTGGTTCGAATTTGGGGATCCGGATCCCGATCGTTGGAATCTTTCTTTTCCCAGTTACAAAATGATACTTCCTGTCGTTTTCATTTTCTTATTCTTTCACACAATTTCATTTTCCGCCAATGGCCTCGCGAGGGAGCGACTTTTTTTTATTACAATCATTCGAAATAAGAGAGGCAAACGCATGGATTGATGGAGAATGTGAGAACGATTTTCCGCCGTTAAATGTATACGAAACAGTTTTTTATTCATGAAAAGTAAGAGAAACGTGGGTAGCTACCTACCTACTCATCTACCCTAGTTCGAGAGAATTCTTTGTAATTCTTCGATCCGGTAGTAAGATTTTCGTCCGGTGTTGGTAAGAATTATAAATAGTCAGAAGCTATTCAGCTCCCGAGGAAAAGGTTGGGGTACGTCTCCTCAAGGACTTCTCAATCGGGATGGATTACAAGACTATCAGATCACGGCACGTCCGCGCATCTCGGTATGTAAGATATACATATATACATGTGTATATATATATATATATATATATATATATATTTATGAGGGAACTGAGGTAAAGAAAATATAAAAGCAGCTGCATAGAGAAGCTGGAACAAAGAAACAATCGTATTGTCGCATTGTGAAATGGTATAGTACCAGCACGAAGAAACGAATGAACGGATGGACGGACGAACCGCATCTAGCAAATTGCAACTCTGTCGAAATTATCGGGCAAGCAGATCAGCCCTGGGCTGAATGCGACACAATTGTTAGCCGGGTTGGTTAGCCTGCTAGGATATATCTTTCCTTGCGTCAGTCCGTTGTAGTCACAGAAGCAACGATACCATCTGAACAACGAACCGAGTGGCGCACAATACAACCAATGGTATACAGGCCATTCGAAATAAATTGTTATTTGATACCCTGAGAATGCTCCACTGTGGTAGATGTCAAAGCAGATCGCCCGCGAGCAAATTAACCGTGCCGTGCCAACCGTCTCTGTCGAGTTCTCGGTCCAAACCTGGAATCCATCTTTCTCTTTGAAAACGGGAAGGTCGCATGGCGCGGTCTACAACGCGGGGATGAACTCTGCCGCAGGTATAGAAAACACGAAATAACGAAACAGGATTAGAAGAAATTTAAGGCGATCCTTTTTTTTTTTTTTCTGAAGAATAGTAATTAGGAGAACCTGGATTACTTTGCGTTCAAATTACAGAGACAAGCTAGGTAGCGAAGGAATAAAGTGCCTCGCTGCATGTTCTTTCTCTGTCTATCTTTTTTTCGGCTGTTTCTCGATCTAGGTACCATCTGAGAAATAATGCATGCTCAATTGGCAGGCAAGACTCGCTTTCCGATCCGTATAAATATATGTTGAAAATTGTAAGTAAGTTAACGAAAACGTGCTTCGTTCGATGCTATGATATTCATGTATACCGTATGCCCTAGCGTATACTTGTGACTGAAACTCGATACAGCTTCCAGCCATGCCTTCTGTACACGCCACTCGTAGTGATTGAAGTACATATATTCGCACTTATTCTCATCGTAGAATTATAAATATATCGAATTGACTTACGAAATTTGTGTCGCGTTGAACTAGCCGAACACTAGTTGAAAAAGAAGAAATTTAAGACACACGGTGTCTTTATACCAGGAGGTACCAATAAACACGAATTTTACGATCACGCCTCAACGGTGCCGCTGACCACATTCCCTTGCTAAATGTGATAAATTAGAACACAAATGAATATATTTGCTAACCTGACCGCAAACTTTGGTCAGCATAGGTATCCGTCGCTATGCCACCCGCTTTTTGCATCTGCAAAATAGTCGAGAGTTTTTTATGAAAAAAAAAAAAATTAGACGAAAAAAAAACAGAAGCGTCGCGACTGCGGTTGCGGAATGTCAAAATTATGATGCCCATTTAGGTCCTACGGAGAAACGGGGATAAAATAATCGGATTCAAATCGAGGAAAGCATACCACGCGGTATCACCGCAGTTATACGCATGTAGAGTAAATAATTAGCGAGTATGCGAAGCGATAAAAAGGCGAGGCAAATCTTTGATCATAAACTAGAAAGAGTTGGACATTTATCGTTACGAAGTATGCTGCTCACATGTGGTCTAATAGGTGGACACTTACGCGTTGTGCGTGTAGAAGGCATAATCGACTCATGCGTCATCGCCATTCACTCAACTGATTCAAGTTTCCGCTTTGATAGGTGGCCCTCGCATTCATGCCATTGAAGGTCGTGATGACGGATCTGTAGCAGCAAAGAATCAAAGCTTTTATAAGCAATCGTAATCAGAAAAATTGCTTTCGAAGCATAGAGCCGCCGCCATACGCGCGATATTTCCTACACTCGGATGATAAGATCGACTCGAAGGAGAGTTTTAGTACCACCTCATGTACGAGAACGCATACAATATTTGTACGTATCTGTATACGCGAGTATACCACATGAGCTTGAGGGTATTGACATGCCGCCCGAGGAATATTATTCTGGTTCACGTGTGCCGAATGGTATTAACTCCTCTTTCAAATCCACCTCCTTTATGTACTCTGAATAGAAAATATCTCATTTCTCCACAAAACGCAACGGGATTCGATCGAATTGTAACTCGTGACATGTTCGATTCAATTTCAATTCAATTATTAGCGTACTACGGACCGCGCACCCTACACCGTACCAACGCATTCTCATTGTTAGAGGTATACTTTGGGGAATACATTTCGCGTAGGGTACTTCGACTAATCCGAGCGCGTTGCTCGATTCGTGCCAGATCACGTATAGTTAATAGACGTCCTCTGGTGTGCGATATGAAGCGTGAATAACGCCAAGGCGAAATTCATCTCTCGTTTTTCTCTTCTGGTTCTGAGAAAAGGTGAGATTGTAACAGACTTTCCAATTAGACAAAACAATCGGAGATCGCCCAGGCCCGTAATTCGTGGATAATTACATTATCAGAGGGCATACGTAGTTTCAATGAGTCTGTACTCACCGTCCAAGGTATTTGAGTCATGAGCATCGCGACGTTCGCATGAAATAACCGCGAGGTTATGAGAAGCGGAATAATGACAATAAAGAAGCGGACCTGAGAGAGAAGAAAAAAAAAAAACAACATACGTAAATGTATAAATTGGAAGTCCCGAAATTTTTCAGACCGTAATTTTGCGGTTTTCGAAATACCTGCCTTTAAATGCACTCAAGGATACGGTGTGATTAACCGAATTTATTAAGCTACGTTTGGTACGGTATAACATCGCGTATAATTACCCCGGCTGCAAATTTCGCGGAAGGCGGGGTGAAGTCATTCAGGAAACATTAGCGTGGCCACGCGACATCTTTATGTGCGCGCGTGGTCAAAGGATCCATAAGCCGACCGACCGTTTCGATAATGTCCTGCTGTAGAAGCCTATCCGGCGACCGCCAAGGATTCACATCGGCGCTCCGAAGACGTTCTTATTGTTAGTAGCCGGTGCAGGGTATCGGCAACTATATCCAATGCCCGGCACGTCCCGCGAAGAACAGTCGGCTGAAACGAGAATAGATATCGTGTATATGTATATATATATATAGGTGTGTATACATTAGGATACAAAGCCGCGTATGAGAATTTATTTGTTTTTAAAAACGGAAATCTGCGCTGCATTCCCAGCCGCTCATCTAACAGCAGCCGGACATTTCAGAGCGTGTGACATCTGCGAAGAATTTTAATTGTTTCGGCTCGGTTGAACCTACAACGAGCGGCTGTTACGCCAAGATGAAAGCAGAATCGTCCTTTAGGATATACGTACGTACCTGCACTGAAGACTTTTCAATTTTTTTCCTTTCTTTCGATTTTCCCGATTTCCGAAATGATCGGTCGAATTTTCTCCGCTATATTTTCGCCGTGGTGTGTAGGTATACGGATGCAATAGGAGCAATGTCTCGCGATATGCGATCGGTGGTTAAACCGGCGGTATCGAGTTAGCCGATATCCGTTGAAAATACTTAAGAAAATACAACCGCTCGTGTTGCAGCATGTGCGACAAAAGCTTCGGAAGGTACATAAAGTAGAGCGAAAAGAAAATACGGAGTGAATAAACAGAGGAGGAGATAATCTCATTGATTGGTTGGAAAATAGTGAAAACGTCAGTTCAATTTACTTCTGTAAATACACCGATAGGCACCCGCTTCCATGCTTATACCTCATAAAGTGGTCGTTCAATTTAATATTTGTCTACCCGGTCAGATATTCGAACGCCCTTAGTCCCCTCGTAGATGCCGTACACGTTCGATAATAAACCAATTAATATGCACCGTACAAAGTCACTATTACCACCTCGATCATCAACATCATTACCATGGCCATCGCCGTCGTCTGTACCATGAAAACGGCGTGGTGCATCGGCGACCCTACGCGGTGCGCGGTGCGTGCATCGTATAGATCCGGAGAAAGTGGCTACTCGATATTCATATGGCAGTGTTGTGCGAGGGGCAAGGCCACGGTGGTCGCTATGTGGGCTATCGACGTCAGGCAGATGCAGTCTACGAGTATGACCACGTCATGTACAGCTCGGTGAAAAGGTGTTCGTACGCATATATATATATATATCGTAAAACGCATATGAACCATCATTTTGGGGGGGTGGGTGGGGGGGGGGGGGGGGCGGTAAAATTTCTTTTGTTCTTCGCACTTCCGAGCGGTGCGCGTTGTGGAAAGCCAAGAGAGGACACGTCGTGTATATAAATCTAGCCCTCCCGGAGAAAACTCCTGGAGAACGTTGTCCGGTTGGTTTTGGTAGTGGGGTCGAGTCCTCCGGGACTCCCGCGGCGCCTGGGGCGTGACTGACCATATAGGAACCCGCGGGGCTCTTGTAATAAGGTGTTTGTACTCACCGCAGTTATGCGGTGAGACAAATGATGCGATTGATGCGGCGAAAAAATTTTTATATATACGTATAGATGCGCATACATTGTGTGTACGGTATTTCGTGATAGTGAAGAGAAACAAGTTGTATCAGTTATCGTGGTGTTAAAATTTTACGGTTGTACGATTGAGAAGAAAAGACCTGCCGAGAAACCTGCTAACCGTATAGTGTACGTACAGGGTAGTACAGGTATACTGATCATTTTTCAACCCTCCATGGGCCGCAATTTTTGTTTTAAATCTAAAAAAATCGGGGGAACGAAAGATCAGCAATTATAAAACTGTATATGCAAATGAAAAACCCGTCATAAATATTGATATTGGTTGTCTTGGCTGCAACATTACAGAATTAAGATCTTCGTAAAAATTTTCTCATCCTTCTTAAATTTTTTCAAAGTCGTAAATTTCACACTCGATTTTCCGTATGTTGAAATAACGTTAGAGACGCTCGATATTATTTTTTTCATATGAAATTTCCAATATCTTTCGAATACCCGAAGCGATTTCAATCAATATTTGAAAATTTCTCTCGACCGAATCAAATTAATTTCGAACACGCGCAACTGATTATACTTAACGATCATTGCTTACCCAATACTGTGATGACCTGATCAAAGATTTAGTATATTATACCGAGTAAAATCTACCCCCGGTTCTTGCCAAGTTGGCGCCCATATTGTAGCCGGTGATCCCTACATAGGAGTCGGACTGCCCCGCCTATCAATTCTTCTGATCCCTCAGCAGCCTTCTCCTTTGTCCTCTCATTCTGGCTTTTTCTTCTCCACCCAAAATGTTTCTAATCACAGGGCGCTGCTACGTGGATTCTTTTCCTTTGTCCGAGTTTACAGGGATACTCAATCAACGAGCAAAAACTAAAGGAAACTCGATATTCTTTGTCCCCGATTAACAAAAGTTAAAAAAGAAAAGTACCCACCGAAAATCAGTAACACTCGAATCGCACGGAGGCTGCACGGAATTTAGTATCATCGCGAAGGGAGTAGAAGTAAGGATTTATCGTACACGTATCAACAAATCGAGTAGGAGAATTACCACCCCGTCAAAGTTTAAGAATGGATCGTAACTTCGGCGAACCTATTTTTCCTTTTTATATGATTTGGTGGAACGAGAAATACGAAAATTAAAAAATCGTGCCATAGCGCATACGTAAATGAAAACAGCTGTCTATCATAGAGATGGGCGATTTCTGTACCATAAATGGTCGGATTTAATCATGAATAAAATTTTCATCCACCTGAAATACACAGCGAACAGCGATAATCTACCTGTATTTTGGAATCACGATATAATTATCGGTAATATTCCGGAATTCATAAAACCCACCGGCATTCGTGTTACGCGCACTGATTACGAGCCGCGTATGGCAGTCGGGATTTCACGAGTGTGAGCCGTGGTTGAAATTACATAATTATCGGCCACTCCGGTGTGTAACGGAATTGAATTTTTCGAGAATCGTGGGTAGCCGTAGGTTGGGCGCCACTGATCCCTCGGAGGGTCTGCGGGGCTCCGTGGCCCATCTTCAGGGCTCCGTAACTGACGGAACGAATTCAGTTTCCGCCTTATAGCTGAGTCTGGACCGACCCGGTTGAGTCGCACCTAAACTCGCATTACAGCGTATATACTTTGGTGCATAAAGTAGCTGAAGTAAAAGTACAAAGTTCCAAGTATAAAGCATATAGGCATGTAGGTATAAGTATCCTTTATAACATGGAATCCCGTATTTCAAGAGGAGCTCTCGCCTTTCTATTTTCCTTCTTCCAAATGTATTTTTCTCATCCATCTTTTCTCTCCGTCCTGCAGCAGGGACGCGTCGCTTGCATTTCACGATACAGGCTATATTGTGTATATCCGGATATTTAGACGACGGCTAGCTTTTGAATAGAATTGATCATTCTTCATGCAACCCAGGGCGTTTTAAACATTTTATCAGATTCTACATCTCATACCCATCCGCTGGCGGATGGATGAAAAATTTACCCGCGTATCAAAGATTAATTCACAATACGTTTACACAGCGATGTTTCCCCTCCGTCCCTCTTTGTATTTTTTTTTTTTTTTTTGCTCTTTACGTATTTTCATTACATTACGTATGCAGTTCACGCGTGCAATTCGAAACCCGAGATCTCTCCTCCTTCTCCCTTGCCTCTCTTTCCTTCTCAAACTCTCGGGTTCCTACTTGATGAGCGCATGAATCATATCTTAATAATTAACCGTGCAAAAAAAAAAAGGATCAAAGAGATCGAGTTACCGATCCTGCCCGAATTATCGTTTCATTGCGATATCTAAATCCGATCTCGTTCACGACGATCTGTTTTGAAATATCGTTTCTGCTGGGAGAGGAAAAAACTGAACGAAAAATAAAAACAGAAAGTCCTTTGGATACGCGTAAAGGTATACCTATTGCAATTTATAATCAACCCGACGGTCCTTCCTGTAAAGACGGTAGAATTTCAACGATTAAATACTGTTACAGGTACTGACTGAAGGTAAGCGAAGAGTAAATAAAACGGTTGGATGTACATACGCTACATAATATAGATGTATTTGTATGTATATATACATATACATATGTATGTATGTAATTACGTATAGGATACGCAAGCTAGCTGCAATAGTTAGAGGCTGCTCCAGCCTCGAACTTGGAAGTAAATAATATATCAGCGTGTAAAGTTTTTTCTCAGGAAACTGGCTCTGGCTAAAGCGTTGGAAGTAAGGCTGATATTGAATCGAATGAATATTTAAACGGTTAGCAGCGTCTGCTTTGCAGAACTTTGCTTAATTAATTTTCGTTTTATCCCCATTAAGCAGACGTCCTTTTATTCAGCCCAGCTCAGCGTCTGCAACTTTTCTCGCTTCTTTTTAATACCCCCCCCCCCCCCCCAGCACCGCCCGCCCAAAGTGAAATCACCCTCCGATATATTTCATATTATTACTGCAACTCGCCACGAAGTGAGGAGGGGGGCGGTTCAATTGCATTCAACAATTTTCGAGTGCTCAAAACTAATTAAAATGTTTAACTCTTGGTGCGGTTGTGCAGTGCAGCCCTGAAAGCCTCACGACAGTTTTACAACTCGAACCGTGCGTAGATATCATAACCGTAGAAGAAGAATTTCTCATACTTGTGGCGATTGTTAATGGAAAATAATTAGACGCTAATTATCAGTCTTTCGTTTTATGGTGGACATGTTTTCTACCAAAGTCGGCGTACCCACCCGTATAGATCATTAAAACTCACGACGATGTAAATGGTGGGTGTACATAATTCTCCCGAGAGAATTATGCTGCGTAATATCCATATCGAATAAAAAATTATTCATTTTTTACGGTTCCAAAGCCTTCACAATTCAATAGCAATTAATACATCATTTGTTCTCTCTGCAGCAAGTTCGTAGTTTTTCCTTTTTTTTTTTCTGCACCGTATTATTCAATGCAGCGCGAAGTTGTCGGGCATATCCTACTCATGCAAAATTCAGTTGATTTTCACTTTTTAAATAATGACAACCATCGATTATAGGACATGAAAATTCGAGCGCGCCGGTAGAACCTTTTCTAGGGAATATTTATTAGAGAATTAAAAATTAAACCCAACGATGACGTAGAAATATTGTTTCTCCGCCCCCCCCCGTGGTATGGCGCAAAGCTCGGCCTTGAAACTTCCAACCGCGAAGGATAATCGCAGCATGGGGGGCTTTCAGTTTTTCCCATTTCTTCTCTTTTTATTTTCGATTCGTTTTTTCTTTTCTCTCTCTCTCTCTTCCCTTCAGCAATTAGTCGCGGTGCTTTGAATTTGTGTAACAAGATACAAACCCTTGAAAAATCGTAGCGGTTGAGGCGGTATCTAAATTTTTTCTGCTCTTTTCGTGAGCACGTTTTATCCATGTGATATTTTCATGTAGTTTTGTGGATTTCGAGGGATGAAACTGTTGGAGTCGTATTGTATCTCTGAGATTAGATCAGCTGCCTTCCGATCTCCGACGTTCTCTCGCTCCTGTACTTTGCGCTGTCAGTAACTCCGCCACTGGGTGCGTCGACAGATATTAACTAGGTGTAACCTCTTGGTTAGAGGCAGACGGTGAAAAAATAAAAATACGAAAGAAGGAAAGAGTAAAAAAAGAATAGTGACGGATCAGCTAAGGCTGGTTTTTGATGGGTCTTCGGTCGCGCCATAGCGTAGGGGCGCATCTGTCGCGACGAAAGTTTGTCCCTTTTCTCTTTCAGTATCTCGGATATCTTGTCAATGGGATATTTCAACACCGATCGATAGAACGCACACAAATACAGATGAAAATATTACAGGAATTTATGTTATTCGGTAGACGAGCAACGGAAGCCGCAGACATTGGAAAGTAGAAATTTTTCAAAGTCGTTCGCCGATATCGTGCCCGCGTACCAAGATAGCTGAAAATCAAACCTAAACCGACAACTGAGAGCGAGTTGCAGCTGGAACAAGATGTTCGGAAAAAGGCAGCCTTATTTCACACCGATATATGGTGAGCATGGATGTTGTGGGTAAAAAATTCTCGGAAAGGAAACTTTCTTTCAAAGAGGAATGCCGTCAAAGCTGTAAAAGGTGTCATTTTTTAAAAATTTATTTATTCATTTTGTTTTCTATGTTATTTTTTTCTCTAAATATTTGAGATAGGCATAGCGCGAAACGGAATTCGGTTCCTCAAGATTTATTACATCACCGATCGTAACCTTTGAGGATACCTTCGCGTGGCACCTGAAGCGTTCCGTGTTTGGACAGGTTTCCTTAATCTTGTTGGTTATCCCGAGGACCCTTGATATGGTCGGAAAATCATCAAGATGCGACGAGGTCTTCTTTTGAAAAGTTTTTTCTTTGTCTCTTCCGACGAGCTTATCTTGTATCATTTTATTGTTAGACGCAAGCGTACTATGGGCACTCCGTGCCGACATCGGTATATTAGACGAAGGGGGGAGGGGGGCCGAGCAGAAACGCACAGAAATAAGTCTGTTCTCGATGCGAACGATTATTACAGGCTTTATGGATAGGATATCTTTTGACACAATCTGCTCAATTCACCAGCTGCGACATTTTATCACGCAGACGTAATCAATTGGTTCAAGTTTTTTGTTTTCTCTTTCGATTATTCTAAGCCTTAACGTTCACTTGAAGTGGCACTCGAGTGTAATTAATACCAACGGCTAACAAAACAGAAGTGAAATTACGCAACTATCAGATCCGCGTATTGTAGAACGGCATTGAACAATGTACTCTCCGTTATACGGAGTGACTCACGGTTTTAAAAATTTCATTCCACAATGTTTAACAGGCAATCGGGAAATAAATAATATTAATTGTTACAATGATAGAAACAAGCTGAACTAGGCTGTAAAAAAAAGAAATGAGACATAAACAGGTTCTGGGTGTAGAGACTAATCTGTTACCTATTTTCCGTTGTTGGATTTCTGAAGATTGGCAAAATACGCCGTAGTTGACCCAAATTTATGTCTCAAGACAGCTGAGCACTATCGATGGCGAGTGGCGCGTAATTAAAAAAGGGAAATTGGAAGGACCAAAAATCATTACCAAAGGTACACGTATACTGACTGAGTCCATTTAGTTCAGCCACGGTCAGCTAACCTAGTGATTTAGATGTAGCCTGTATTTAAGATAGCACACAACGAGGCCCCTGGGCGGGGCTACTAAATGCTCAGGTGCTTTTTATACTTTTTAAAAGTTTCCGTTGAATCATAATTATTAGGGGAAGTAGCGGCGAAGAGGTGGGTCGGTAGAAGAGAGAGCGAGGAGAAGCAAATCGAAAGAGAAAAAGAGAGAAGGACTGGTGCTGTTGCTTTGTTCTTTGGCGCCGCGAGCTATTTATCCATTATTCCAGAGTACGGCTCCACTCTCCTCATCTCCCGTATTTGCCTTTTCACATGTGCCCGTTCCTT
The DNA here is from genome assembly GCF_917208135.1 of Athalia rosae. NCBI lineage: Eukaryota > Metazoa > Arthropoda > Insecta > Hymenoptera > Athaliidae > Athalia > Athalia rosae. The sequence continues at coordinate 21,241,264 of NC_064026.1, read as the reverse complement.
GTTCCTTTAATGACAGTTTGTCTTCCTTCATTTTTGCAAAATTACCGCATCAAATAGGCATACTCCTCAGACCACGTGGTTTGCGTTGAAGATCAAAAGAAAAAAATGAAAAACAGTCGTTCACACCGCGCCTTTCTGTGTAATTTCATACGTACATGAAAATTTCATACGTGAAAAAAAAATGAGGAACCAAAAAGATGAATTTAATAATGAGAGTAATAAAAACAAATGTGGGATATTGTTTCGTTTATATGGGACTTACCCTGCTACATGGTAATGGGACTCAATGGATCGTTGAAGCGAACGCCGCCCAGCCTGCTGCAAACCGAGATGGATTAGATTTTAATAATGCGAATTGTTCTCACCTAAAAGCGTGTGTGTACAGTGAATCCGGAATAGTAGAAGGGGAACAGTGGAGATGGACTCCCGGGGAAGCTACATTGTAACGAACACGATTGTTAGAATTTGATTGGCCCGATGCAATGCACTATTGTGCCGGAATTCGCTGAGGCCGCTGAGGGCATATCGGGGCGGCATGCCATTTTCTCCATGCACGAGGAGTCCCTCCCTCCGGCAGCAGAAGAGAGTATCGGTACATTGTCAGGGGTTGAGGGTCGGGGGTCGGGGGTTGAGGATCAGGGGCTGCTTGCCGTTGCTCGGAGGCGCTGCGTGAGTGAGCTGGGTGAAATCTCCAGCTACCCTCATTCAACTCTACTCTGGCAGGTCAGTGAATTATTAATTGGGCGCCTGTAATAGCGGGCGCAGAACATCTACAATAGACCCGTGTACGTACGTATGCGTACATCTATATGTTATATCCGCGTTGCTTTATTACTACCCTACCTCTGTAACAGCAGTTCGCGAAAACTGCATCACTGTATTCACTTCAACCAAATGGGATGTAGATTTTTTTGTTTATAGATATCCTTGTTCGGCGTTTAAAGTGCGGGTACAAGATTTCGAGTTCGGCACACTTTTGTATTATCTTTCTTTTCAGCTTCAGTTCTTGTATACAGTTTCACCAACTGTAGGAATTAAATCGTATTAATTTCGGGGCGAAGGATAAATACTCGTGGAACTCAGCCGTTGTAACGACTTATGAGATTAGCTCAAGTTCCATATCCGAGTCCACTCTCGCAACGGTTTACCCGCGTTAACTAGCCGTGTATTATTAACAAACGAGATACGACCGACTTCCTAGCGCGCATCTTCCTGTCTCATTCATATTTTGATTGTCTTTCTTCCAGCCGTTACAATCCGCAGGAATCTTGGAGTAGATAATACAAAATTCAACTGATTCAATAACGGTGCTACAAAGATCGCGAAACAGTCTCGCGTCGCTCACATGTGGAACTTTTTTAGCGAGCGATTTCCGAACGGAGACTTTCAGAGTTAATGCCGATATCGGTGGAACCTCAACCTCAACCAGGGGATATCACCCTCTTAACCTCGTGACATGACCCTTACGCCGTCTCTCGTACGCAGCTCCGGTGACTCTTTTTTCCATCCCCTCGTGTGTCCAAACACGATGTGCCGTGTTTGGTTAAGTATTCACGAGGCGATCATTAATTCATACCATATCAACTATTAACCCTCCCGTTTGACCACTGGTATATTGCATTCCACCCTGCAATTTCCTCAACCCATAATTCGGATCCGCAGAAATAAAAGGGGGACTTCCAGCAGGCCGTATAACACGAACTATAAAGGGCTGAGAATTTTTAAACTCGCAGTGTATCAAAGGAAAATAATTTTCTTTGATTGCGCTGGGATATAGTAAATATTTTTGAATTTGTGTCAGCGATATTGGGACTTTTGTTTCAGAAAGGAATTAGTTATTGATCGGTGTTAGTATATTGTTGGGGGGAAGTGAAAAGTTCGAACTAGAATTTTAACATGGTCTGGTCCATGCAGCGGAAGCAGAAGCAGAAGCAGAGGCAGCAGGAGTAGCGGTATGGCTATTTCAATTTTGTTTCCTCATGGTAAAGTTAAACCTCAGACTTGAAAGTTACTTCGCCGAAGGAAACATTCGTCTCCCTACCCCTTCCAGCGTTGGGCGGCACCCTGCAGTGCCCCCACGTAGGTGGAAAGAGAGAAGGTAATTCGGTGAACACGTGTACAAACTGCGAAGCGCATATTCATAGAACATTGAAGAGTAGAGTGGGAAGCGGGCCGATATCCTTAAATATTAATTCCTGCATCTCTCCAAGTCAGCCCTTTGCGGAAAAGCTATTGTCGATGTTCCGAAGTTACTACGGACGTTGGTTTCCGCAGGATATCCAACCATAAGCGCAACGTGGCGCAACCCCCTTCACCGAGAGGTGGCACTTTGAAAATACGTCGTATATGCGGTGAACGAGGGTAAAAAAATCATGTCCATTTCCTCGCGGAGATCAATTTTGGACGGTTCAGATACCCCACCAGTGATATCTTCCACGTAGCCAATAGCTTTGCGAGTGTTCACCTGCAGGAAACATGATTAACTTGGTAAGTCGTAGAGGGCTTGTCGGCCGGCGTTTACCTCTGCGATGCCCCGTGGCCCGCGAGTCCCCCTTTCCGCGTGCCCTTTCTGTACCGCACGCGAGTATATCATACATATATATATACACAATACATGTGCATACGTACATGCATGCACACATTCACGTGTGTGTATACGATAGCGAACTCCTACGAGACTTGAACAAAAGCTCTTGACGTAGGGTAAAATTTGGGACTCGGAGACATTTGCTAATTCATGAGGCCACGAAATACATGGATAATGCATGCAAGGCGTGTACACCGCGTACGGTTTTGGCATAGAGTTCTATGGGAGTTCATTTGATGAAATTCGCGCCCAAGAACCATAGGAAATCCAAATATGATTCTTATCTAGTGGTATAGCAAATTGCCGAGAAGAACTTTCCAATTACAGATCCATGAATAAGAATAATTTCTTCCTATGGACCAACACGAGGTGCGGGAGATGATGGATTATACAAGGAAACTGGGCGAATGAATCCGGGCGGTTGTTGAGCGAATAAAAAAATAAAAGGCTTGCAAAGTGGGAATAATATCACTTAATTAAGATTCGGATGAAGGCTAAAGAAGCTTTATAGTAATTTCCCGCGAGCGGTGGGTTCTCGACGACCGCTGGAGATGGCCTACGATTACGCCTTGAGCCGTGGGGCTACGAGACCTGGAGGGCTTATTAATGAGAAGTCGTTTATTTCCCAACGGGGGGTTCTTAGATCGCCTGACTTTCCGTTGGGGAGTCGCACGAGCCGGTCCAATCTCGCTAGCTGATTGGTTGGTGCTTCCGGAAGTACACCGAGGCAAGTTAGTAATTCGATATGTTTATTCGTTAAGTAGTACACTGGCTCGCTAAAGGCGGTTGTATGGGGAGATCCCCTTTTTTTTTCTAAAATGTCTTCTTCCTTTTTTATTTTAGCTAGATCTGCTCGGGAATCAAGGTGGCGTAACCCCCGAGAAACCGTAAGTACATATTATACAGAGAACGTAATTGTATACTCGCGTATTATCTTCCGGAAACTTTCTCAACTCGATACGCGGTGTGGTATATAGATACCCTTACGGTATATTACATCTAATTGGAAAGCCGAATCTTTACGCCGTATATGTGCGAAGAATTATCAACCTTCGGAACGTTGGTTTGTCGAATATATGCAAACTCGAAATCGATATTAGGTATGGGTATCGAGGAGACGGTTGGGTCGTGAAATAAAATACCTACTTCTCCTTTTCCACACCCTTGCACGTGCTGGGTGTGTGTGAGCGGTTCTCAAAGCTGATAATTATGGTGATAGTATAAAGTGATTCGGTTAATTCGTTTGGAGAAGAAGGTGCAGCAGTTTGCGCTTGACGCGCGTACCCGGGATCCTTACTGAGAATGTTGAAATGGTCTTATAAATTTATTCGCATCGACGTTTGGACGCGAGTTAACGAGCGAATTATACCAACCAGAACTTGGCAGAATCTCGCTTAATCACCCGTCAAGAAGAGCTAATTTGTTCGCGTCCACCGTACAAATTGCTTGCAAATTATAAAAAAGAGGGAGAGAAGAGAAAATAGCAAGAAGAAAAAAAAAGGCAAACAGTAGGTTTACCAAATAAAAATGAAAACCGATGTAACAAATGAATAACAAATGAATGAGGTAATGACGAATGAATAAATAAAAGTGTCGACTGAAAAAGGGGCAGCGGTGGCAGAAGTTTCGCGGGACATTAATTAATTATACTTAAGTCAAACACGCTCGTGAAATTCGAGAACTCGACCGGTCCACACCGGGTTCACCGCGGGACTCTAGGACTAGTCGGTTACATGCGATCGCCTCTCGCATATTTACATTGCGAACACGATTTCATTTTTCGCGGTAATCTTTTTATAGCGGGAATGCGATGTGTTCACGTGTACGCGTTTTACACGCTTTGTTGGCATCGTGTAAGCCGGCATTTTATACGAAAAGATGATACCAAAGCTAGCACCGCGTCGCACGTGTAATCGGAATCGCAACACAACGGCCGGGGTGTAAAATAAATCTACGTACATGTAATCGCAACTGAAAAAGGTTCATTACCACATGTAAGACGCCCTAGGTCGTATGAGGTACTGTACGTTACGGACTTTAATTGATTAAAAATCCTTGACATTTAATCGGGTTACCACGTTCAGCGAAGTGTTACTCATTGTCCGCCGACTCACGTGCGCCTCATACGCAGCCAGTTGTCCCCCCGATATCCTTGATATTGCATATTATATAAATATAAAAGCGATATCAGCGATCCTTTGCAAAGCAACTAACTCATATGACTGGAAGATTGTATAAGGAGTATTGATAATATGGCCATGCATGATATTAATTCACGGATACTACATTTTATCTCATTCTTCGTCACCTGAGAATGCAACACAACTTTAAAAAGCATAACATCCAGTCACGATAAAACCGACACGCCTGTGATGTGATTAATTGGTTATCTATGGAGATATCAGTACCTTATTGTATTATAGCGATTGTTGAGCAAAGAGAATAGTTGTACAAAGTCGAAGCTTATACCTACATATAAATGTATAGCGTTTGTGTCATCGCGTCTCTGTGTCATACGATCGAGTCATGAACAGTTTTACATTAGACGCAGTGCGTTGTCTACGAGAGATGAAATTTTGTATCGCTGAGTATTAATTTCATTTTTTTCTCTTTCGGATATCGAATTTCGCTAGATGCGAAAGTGTGCCCCACTGTATAATAATATTATCGCGTGTCATTTTCAGAACGGTGTTCGAAGAGGTTCAACAAATTAAACGAATCTGAACAAGTGATCCTATCCTACATTGTAGGTTTATATCAGCTGAACAGTTTCTTGAAATTGTTACGTCAAGATAGCTACAAAACTGCACAGTAGTTCTGCTGACTGGAGCAACAGGCGATCTCATTCTACAGGACGTGTTCATATTAGCGTGAATATGAAGTGCGTGCGGTTCATGTGACGTGTATATACCGAGCGAAGTAAGGGGTGATTATGTGCGTTGCGTGGAGGTGGAGGGTAGGAGGTACGAGGTGGAAGGTGGAAGGTGGAGGTAGAGGTAGAGGTGCACCGGACGCACGCGCGGAAGCAGCAGCGACCGTGGCTCGTGATAATATATGGCAGCATTACTCAACGGCGGACACCTCAATGGGGGAGGATTTCACGTACTCCTTCTGGTCCCTCTTCCTTTCTCTTTTACCTTTTTCCACCTTCTTCAGTTCGTACGTTTCTCTCTCGTAAAGCAGTCTGCCTGCTCGCCCGGAGGGTTTCTGCCTTCCAGCGTATAGGTATATCGTTGATTTTATTTAACTTATGCGCACGCTGCCAACTCCTTATACTCCTTTTCCCATTCTCTGCGGTACATAGCCAGCTGTAACGCGTTCCGTTCCCAAGGTCAAGGTCGTTATTAATCTTGTCGGGACGGTGCGCGGCGTACGTATGTACGTGTAAACGTACGAACATACCTATCCTATGAAATCGGAAATTTTTAACAACCCACGTTTCACACAATCGCACTGACACTCTAGTAATTGATTCTGATTATTGAATTAATGCCGTTGGCCAATCGACCCATTGACTGATTCATTCAAACGTCGCTGTAGGTACGTACCACGGCTCGGTGTTATTCACACACTGTTATAACTCAGCTGAGGTATGTACGCAATGTTACGCGCATACGATATGCAGTCGCATCGTATACAGCCGCCACAAAGGTGATTCGACACGTCTTCGGTATGAGTAATGGCATCGTGATTTCTAATCAATGGAACGCTAATGAATTTAACAAGAATTGCCCAACGAGTAGTTGAACTCGAATAGAACGCTGTTAATATTTTGACGAATTGAGACAATTCGTCAGTTTATAATATCGGGTGTGTATCGAGTTACTGTGATTTATGAAACCTAATTACAATCTCGTCAAAATTACTTGGTATTCCACCTCGGTTCAAAGCAGAAAAAAAAACAACAAAAAGGTACACATCGGAATACTCAAAACTCGTTGCGATGTTTTTCAACTGCGCTTGTTGAAAAGCAAACTTATGGCTGAGGATGGTGATGATGATGATAATTATGATGAGGATGGGGATGCTGCAATAGTCGCTATTGAGCTATTGAATTCCGCTAGTTAAGCGCCGGCGCCTAGCGGAGGGTTCATGGGACCACCAAGGTGACGCTATTCGTCATCGAGCCAACGAGCAACGAACTGCGACCTAAGTAAGCTGCCAACCTGTTGCTTCATTGTTACCTCGCGTGTATTCCGTCACAGGCATATTCGTATAGTTATTAAACGCTTTGCACAGCGGAGAAGAAAATGAAGACAGACAAGAACCTGAAAAACGGGGGAAATAAAAAACAAAAAAACAACAACAACAAATTCCATTGCAAGTATAATATCGTCTCGGAGTTGGTACCACCCTAAGTATTTATCCTTCATCTTTTTGCCTCTTCAGCTGTGCAGCATTGTAAGGACAATCGTAATTCCCTGGTTCGTCAATATAAAACCCTTCCCACTATGTAAGCGAGATTGCGTGCGCTGCTGCACAATGCGTTGACTCGCAACGCGAGTGTACCAATACGTATACTCCAGATAGGTAGGTATATATTACACGTATATATGTATACATAAAACGCACAAGAGCAAGCATTGTCATCCTGTTGCTGTTGCTTCGCTGCGGGCCGTAGTGGTGGTTCGGAATGCTCGCGCATTGTTGGCTGCTCACCGCACCTTGACTCTTCAGATTATGTATGCGACTACAGGGAGCGACCCCCGTCCTCTCCTACCTCTGTACTCTGAAACTCCAAGTAAACTCCCATGCATATTTAAAAGCGATTCGAATTCAAATATAATTTGCCACTGATCCTTGAGACCGGGCATCTCGGAATCTGATCGTGATCGCGCGGTGAAGTAGATTCTCAAGATGCCGGTCGCCGTCGAGTTCTGCGGTAGGTCATGTCTAGTGGATCAGTTGGTCATAGTCGGGTGTATTTGTAAGCCTTCCAACCTGCTGGTTCTCAGGGTTGGTTCGTTGCGTTTCAATCGTTGTAGTTGTCCGATAAAGATTACGCTCCGTTGAGCCAGACGGTTATTCTCGTGAAATCGTCCTTCACCGAATTTCGTCTACAAAATCGAAAAAAAAACGGGAAAAAAAAAACACCAGAACAGAGACCATACCCACACATAGTTGGAAAGGGTGTGGCGAGTGAGCCCGAAGTAAATTAGCAAATCAAAAATACATGTTCTGTTATAAATCTTGTGGATAATATGCTTTGGATCCGAAATGATTTTTGGCGACATAGGTATTCGAACATGCGTTTTCTACGCAGGACGATGTGGATATGCCAATTTTTCGAGCCGAATCGATTGAATAGCAAATGGATCATGTCCAGAGTGAAGTAAAACAGCGTCAGACTTGAAAAATCCAATTCCGTGAGCCACATTATTTCGTGGATCTAAGTTCGCCCGAGGCTCGCACGGAACGGAATGAAAAAAGCAACTTCCCGAATGTCTAGAGACACTTTGAAAGAGTATGAAAGCCTAGTACACTCGAGGGGGGAATGAAGAGAGTTATATAGCGCGGTGGATGGGCGGATTATACCTATAAGCGGGTAGATAGGTAGGCATAAGGTAGGTAGGTAGGTAGGTAGGTAGGTAGGTAGGTAGGTAGGTAGGTGAGCAGGTAGGTGGAATAGGTAGGTATATAGTCGGGAAGCATGCGTGTATAGGGCGGAGAAAGAATTCCCATAAAGAATTTATTCCATCAACGGTGCGTCCGCGTATGGTAGCTGTACGGCCGCAACTTCGAAACCACAAAATGCGGGCGCGGCGCGCGGCTTGAATTTAAGTGGTACTAGTTGCAGGAGGAAAGTCAAACAGGGCTTAGCGCTTGCAGCACACAGCCTGGTCTTTATAGGTGCTTAGTGCCTCGCTCTACTTCTACTCGACATGCTTCGGAATACCCAGATGTATCTAACCAATTCTCCCGCATTCGGCGCGCAGCTACCGTGGACCCTTCACTACCAAATTACAGTTAAAAGTCCTGAAACTTCAGCAGTCAAACCGAACTATCTACATTCTCAGCAATATTCCGCAATGGTATAGAATATCCGGTAACTGCAGCTTCTCTTTTCGACATATTATACTCGTACGTACCGCGGTGGCCGCGGCGGTGTCTCTGATTATTAAAACGCTCATAACAGATATGTATAACTATACCCTTGGAAATCCTGGGAGATAACCAGGAGCCTCGCGTAGTTTCCGAGTCAATTTTCACTTGGAACTCGGCCAAATATGAAAAACGCTGCTCGCGTTATACCGTATGGACCGTATTATCCACTATTTTTCAGTCATCAAATTCACAAGGGAATATTTTTCAGGGAAATAACGTCGGAAACGTTAGTCGAAACTTTCTCACGGCGGCGAGATAATTTCAAAGATTACCGCCACCGCCGCCGCCGCCGCACTTGTTTGAATTTAATTTCGGATTTCTTGAAAACTTTTCCGCACGATAGTGTTCGGTACGAGAGTTCCAACGAACGGATGCGGTAGAACGAAGAGAACGGCGTGTAGAATCGGTGGCAGTTTTTTAGCCGTCCGTACGAATACGGTATCACAATTTTTTTTGCTTCTTCAACCATTTTTTATCTCGGCGCTTCTTATCCCAAAGTCGCGGTAGTAGGAAGCCCGTGTTCTTCTCGCTCATATACCGTTTAAATCGCACGACACTCGTAGCGGAGCGCATCGGATCGGTGTTCGAGCTACACGATTGTCTCTCCGGACGTAATCTAAGCTCGTTAATCTTTCCCCACGCTCATCCCTTCCAGCGGTTTCTCCACCTCCCATGGGGCGACGGTAACGCGTCCGCTATCTTTACTCCGTTAATTTTATTCGCCTTATACTACGTACAACGAAGGACCCTCCAGATATCATGTCGCGTTATTCGTTGTGCAGGTCATCCGAAGCGTTAACCCCCCCAGTTGAATCCGGGGCAAGGTTGCGAGAAATCTTACTTAATACGAAATCTTTCGTAGGAATATCACGTTTCAATCCTCACCGATTCCCCGAGCGACGGTTCCTATACCTACGCCGTATACTCTCTGCACTTATTTTATACCGGGAATCGGGTAACGCGCGCGGTTCGTTTGCGGCTGATACAGGGGAAAAAAAGAGGGAAATTGATCGTAACGTGGCCTGGCTCAAGTGGGAAGTCTACGGGTGTTATCAATTAGTAACGAGAGGGTCAAGAGCAACCTGTAGTTTCAAACATTGAGGCGATGGAACTGATCTACCGCGTTGCTCGGCAAATTAAGTGCTCGTGTTCGGCATTACCGGCACGTAGACGCGTTCGTCACAACCCCCTCGTTCTCCCACCCATCCACCCGACCGACTATATCCGAGGGAAGCTGCGAGAAGCTGCGAGTTACCGGTCGGTTCGAAATCGCCGAGACTAGACCTTGCATACATACGTTGTACACCCGAGTTAAGGATAATGTGTTCGAGTAACCCACCTCATTGTACATTCTCATATAAGGATATAACCTACCTCGGCGTATACTATATTCATCCTATACCTTAACGGCGTCGGAAGCGCTGCCGTACCGCCAAATGAGGTAATTTGACGCAGCTCCTTGCCGTTACCTAAAACTGGAGACAAGATTAACGCTAAGTATTATACACTTACTTCCTATGGCTGATTCGCAGACTGCAGCTCGTTAACCGAGAAATTACACGGCGTCCGCGAGGGCGAGTAAAATGTAAATTATGGAATCAGATCCGGAACATTGTGTACGGAAAATATTTTCGACATTTTGGAAAATTTGACTATTGCCCGTCGTGCGGTTCGTGCGGTGATAATTCACCTCGGAAACGCAAAGTGCCGTTTCCTTTGTATTATAGATCGGTACGTTTCGGCAGTCTTGTGTTGCTTTGCACGTTATTTAGAGCGCGCCAGCGCTGGCGGCAACATTAACCGAAACTTTGTCAATATGGGAAGCTCTCTCGCTCTCTCTTCGTACACGTGAATCTAGGTACGGGATGTGATATACCGGGTTTAACATGCCGGGTTATACGCGACGTAGCAATAGCCGGAGCGTATTGTGTCGGCGAACCAGTGGCGTTCTATATCTCATCGGCTCAGCCGGCGCCGTGCGCCAGGACCATTGAACCATAGCGTAATTGCGTATACGTTCAATCGAAATAAATCGTCAAACTTCGGGGACAAACTAAATTTATACATCTGTGGGTTATACGTGCGTCGAAAAATATACGTAGACGAGATCCACACATTTACTTTTGCCCGAATGTGCGAACTATGAAAAACATATTCGCAGTTTGAATTCTATGCCAATTGGCCGTATACATATACGGCGCATAGAACGGCCGTAAAGTGGTACGAAATTCGTTGAAAAGTTTCAACTGCAAAACCCAGCTCACGATTGAATATGCTTAGCATAATTCCATCGCTTAGAGTTCAGAGATAAAACATATCGTCAACTGGTTAGACCCTATTCTAAATTCACGTGTCTAATGTATCCACCTCCCACTTGTAGGCGCGTTTTACGATTATGTCTTCCTTGAACAATGCTGCAAACGGTGAAGCGCATACCGTGTTGGTACGCGTATATATGACGCACAAGCGGTCACGTACGCTAAAAAATGGATGCCCATATTTCTAGCAGAAAATGAGCGGCGTAGCCGAGGTATAGTTATATATATAGCAGACGGTTTCCTGGAAACTAGCCGATGCTGCAGCGATGCCATCCGAGATTTTGGTTCGTCATGGTATATCAGTTCGTCGTGACAGACGGCTTTTTGGCCATTTCGAGGACATCTCGTCCCTGAAAATCCAGGATTATCCTTCCGCGGTCTTTTTCTATTTCCGCTTTTCTCGTTTTCAAAGTTCACCTTTCCGCTTTGAGCGTAAAGTTATTTTACAATTAGTTGAAAATATACGCCAACTTTTATGTTGAGTTGGTCAAAGTATCCCGAAACCATGCTACCTATATATAGCTATACTTTCATCGCACCGAGAATGAGCCATTCTGAACAAATATTGACCTACGTCTGCGCCGGACGTTTGACTGACGGCTCCAATGGAAGCGGTGCTCGCGAAATGCCAACTTGCTCCTCGGTCCTTGTCTTCTTTCGCTTCTCGAGCGAACGCATAACCGATCCTTCTAGTGGACAAAAAAAAAAAAACCGAACGCCTGATGAACATCCGAACGAAGTTCGTATCACGATACAAGAATCAAACTAATTTCGGCAAATGATTCTCAACACACGTATAATTAATGATAATTTATGTCTACAGAAATGTCAATTTCCAGACACGATTCCGAAGAATTCACATGTAGCAGCTCCACTTGGTTTCACCGGTGCCGTTCGATGAAAATATGTGCTTTGATAGTGGAACGTTTTGAAGTGAATGAATCTTGACGGCGCGATACTTAACTGCCCGGTATGATCTAATAGAGTTTGTCGTACGAGGCCGCAAGCAGAGCTCTTGTGATGATGCAACGCAGAGAGAGACTTTTTCTTACCCCAACCGTCATACGTATACATATAGGTATAATACGCACCGTACGAACACCTACGTCCATCAAATAGGTCGTTGTTCCGTCAGATCTGTGAGCGTTCATAGTTCGTTATACTCTTCGTGAATTTTTTACTTCGAGCTTTCTAACACGGTATTAAAAAGCGTCTTATCGAATAAAACGGGAAAAGTGAAGAGATGAAAAAAGATTTGCGACGATGGAGATAAGGAAAAAATTTATTTGACATCTATGAAATCGATGACGAAATATTTGTGCATCGCAATGTTCAGATTTTCCGTGGCACGCGTCACCCCGTACAAACGAAATAGCGAACGTCACACGTACGGTACAACGTAAGATGTTTCGCAAAATTTTAATAGCGTCGGCTACCGTAAGCCAACTCCGTAGGATCATGATAATAATAAATAAACGCATAATCACGTAATTCATTAGACTGGATGCTGCGATTATTACGGCACACGGTGGCTTCACGGTCGGAGAAATGTGAAGATCGGGTTTCAATGATCGTGGCATCGCTCCGCGCGATAACCGGAGTCTGTCCGAGGTGGTGGCGGCGGCGCGCGCTCACGCGAGCCTCCTTCAAAAGGCACGTCTCTTCGTACGTAGGTATAAGTTTGTCCGTCGGCTCGTCCATCCGAAGAAGGGTCTCTTTGGGCCGTCCGGTGGGAACGTGTGGGCGGTATACGTATATACGCACACCGCTCCGGCGTGGGAGTGTTACGATCAACGACGCGGGTTTGCTCTCAGAGATTACGACAATCGTTATGTCCGAGTATGAATAAGTCGTTTCTGCACCGGGGATGCCGCGGCAATCTCGTTCCTTATGGCGACTCGAGGGCATATACACGCGTATAGATGCCTTAGAAATTTGCGTGCGTGTTTTTTTTTTTTTCACGGCAAACTCTGCAGCCGCGTCGAGTTTTTGCTTTTTTTTCTCGGTTTTTGCTTCGATTTCATTCGGTTATCTTGTTGCGATGGAAAAACAGGCGATCGGGATATCAAAATTTCCGTCAGTTTTATGCGCTGCTTCGCGGTAGATCGAGTGGCTCCAGCTACGCGTTGAGATGAATTCGATCATTCATCGTTCACTTCCTGAGAAAAACTGTACAGCGAGTTTTTTTTATCTAAAAACGATACAGCATTATCGTTGGATCGGGACGCGTTGAAAATCTTCGACTTGTGACGAGACGTTTAAACTTTTTACATAAATTTATGTATTTTATTCCAAATTTATCTCGCGAGTTTCTCAAACCCTATATATGTAATCCGATCCGTACTCGAATCCACATTATCATTCGATAGGACCACATATCATGAAAATCAGCATATAGCTTCTGTCGAATTCCAATAATCAAAATGTCACAAATATCAACGGTCGAGTTCGAATTCAGAGAGAAATATTTTGAAGAACAATTCCATCAAATTATCTCCTCGAAGCACTAAGGTCGTATGATTGGAACTTCAAACATCGCCGGCAAACAGGTGTGGCGATGATAGGATCCGAGTAAGTCCTCGGTGTAAACGGTATAGCCACATTTACACAACACACACGCACGTACACGGTACTTACTTGATAATATGTCTCACGGTAGCACCGGAGGGACACGTCGGAGTTTAGTTACACTATCAGGCAACAATGGACGGTCACAATGGCCCTGTGTCGTAGCGCCGGTTTGGTTAATTAATTGAGCTGCTTTGTTGATGAGCGGTGTCCATCTCGGCTATGGGTCGTAGGCGTCGAGGCATATGGTATAATACGGACGTTGGAGCACGATGTCCAGTAACCGTAGCAACTGGACATCGCAAAACCATCTCTTGGGTCTCATCGGTTCGCCCGAACTTCCCTGGTCAAATTAGCAACAGATTAGCGCTGTCCTTCCGCCGGGATCCTCTACGTACGCCGCCTGCGGCACGCGCGATTATTATTCCGTTGGATCAGCTGGTACTGATGTTGTTGGACTGGCAATGCATAATTAGTCCACCCATTTGAAATTAGTATACTTTGTAATTAGTTACCGACGATAAGGCCTGAATTCTTATCGATATTTATCGCATGAAATCCGCCACGCGATCTGTGTAGTCTTATCGAGAGCTTGCCGTTTGCTTCATATGTGCATCGTATCAAATCTCCAGCCGCCAGGCTTGACAATGGCGCGAAAAAAATACCCGAATCACTCGGTTCAGTCTGGACTTCCATCATCAGATTGGCATCTGCTGGCTCAACTCCGGCTGTATGCGCGGTGTAAGCCGATGCCAAAAATCGAGTTTTTTTTTTTTTGCCAATTTACTGAATTAAGGTTGTCCGGGGCGCTGGGGGTTTGATGGGGTGACATGACGATTGAAAGAGATTTTCGATAGGAAATTTGTAAGCCTCGCGTACGTACAACATATCCTTCGGGATCGCCTCTTATTGGCATTTGCTGATTTGAGCCGCGTTATGGCTAATGAGATTCTCACTTTCCAAATGTGTGGACAATGCGAATGAATATGATTTCTATGGAGGAATATAAAAGAATCTATTTTTCACACTCGGTCCAATTGCGTCCAGCTGGCATATCGTATCGTAACTTATCGGTGTTGAATTATTTTTCATCCCGTGTAATCTGTTTTCTCAGAAATAACGCATGTGTGATTCTTGGATCGTATAACTTATTTATAGGGGATTCTTGGGAAGCGGAGCGATTGATTTATTAAAGTGGAGTTAGGTGACTGCGCTGCCACCGGACAATGGACGCAGTGTCCATCGTCGTCCATAGTTAAAATCGGTAATCCTTATACTTTTCAAGCGTCCTTCTGCACCCGTGGTTGTTATTTTATCGGTTGTTCGCAGGACTGCATTGGACGTTGAACAAACAGTGGAGGGGTCTAGTGTCTTCCCAAACCACAACGAGGAGTGTTTAGTAACCGTCGAGATTCATCAAAGGGTGTAGTTTTTACGGGAGTCATTCTGTGGCTTCCGAGGAATAACAACTTCAAAACGCACACGGTCTTACATATTTTCACTGACCATCTAATTCATCTTTTCACGGCAAATTTCAATTTCGAATTCCAACGTACCTACTCAAAAAATCTATTGTAATTACAAAAACTGTGAATGACGTTTGGGTTTACCCCATTACGAATTACGTTACATGAACTTTCGAATCAAACCGGAAGTTCGGAGCATAGTTTCACGCGCTACTGTTGACAGTTCCAAATTAGCATGTAACAAATGATGCATCATACATGCGTGTACAGTGAATACGATAATTCGTCATGCCGACGACTATATGCGCGTAAAAAGAATGACTACTCTCCGGTTGTAATTCTCAGTGGATTCGGTGTGCGGTCAGAATGACAGCTAAGAGGTCATCGCTTCATTGAGTCATTATGATGCTCAATGTGTTACGAGTCAACATAATAATATCATTGGATGCTCGTACAGTCGACGTACCGCTGGAATTGATGCCAATGTAACAAGTCTTCTATACTTGGTCACTTGAAACTACGCGACACATAAAATATACCGAATGTCCAGTAAACTGTGTATCCATTATCGGCATAATATTGAACGTCTGTCTCTCGGTCGAACGATTGATTTTCGTCCGCACGGAAGGTTTCAAGAATCAAGAAGATATTTCAAATTTCTTCATCAAGGAATGTTATTCACCGTTCCTAGGCGGAACCACACATGTCGAGGTACGAATGTAGCTGTCATTCTCGTGGGTGAAGTACAACGTTTGACTTTTACCGCAATTCAAATGTTATTGTTCTTCAAAAGCTACACGCCATTCATTTCCGATTAATTTTCGGAGAAACGATCAGCGCGATCGGTAGGGATGTCGGGTATTCGATTAGTCACGTTTGCTGTCTCGAAGGGTACTGGGAATTCTTCCTTTAGCGGTACTGAAAAATTTCAATTCACATTGACAGTCGTGACCTGAATTGGTGTATTTTCCATGCTTTTCGAATCAGTCCGAGGACTTTCTCACATGAGAATCGGCGTACCTATGGATGCGTGATCGTGAAGTAAGGCAAAAGGGTAACGAACCGTTGTAAGCAATCATGCGTACGTTTAGTGCGGTCGGGCGACGATTTTTTTTTTTTTCTGTCAAACTTACAAATAGAATTTTAATTATGAAATTACCTCAATTATAAGAACGTAAAAAATGGAATCAAGAATCAGAACCGATAGTTATATAGGGAAAGTGATTCACAAACAAATTATTTTTGTATCTGTACCTTCCTACGTATAAACTGTACATATTGGCTACACAAAAAGCTGCGTCGTACGTGAGACGGCAAAGAGCCAACGGAAAGCTTGAATTATTTTTTTATTTTCAAACAAAAGATAAAATCTTTCCGCGTTGTATGTATACGCTGTCATGTAATAAATACACGTTATGTGAATGCATGTACATTTGTCTACACACATGTATTATATATTTTCATTCGAGTTCGCGCTGGCGAATACAGAGGATACGAGCGAATAATACCTATACACATACATGCTATTGCATGTGGTGCAGAACTGGCGGTCTGGTCGAAAGCATGAGGGACCAATAAACGGAGCATGCCAGCAAACGAGTTACTGTATAGCTGTAGAGAAAAGGAGACGAAAGAAGGCGTCGTCGACGTAACTTAGGGTGCGTCGGGAGGGTCGAGGTGAGGAAACGGAGCAAAAGAGGCTATTTGCTGCATGTCGGTGCAACACCAGAGCCACTACACCGGCGATATTAAACCAAGTTGATTTATAAGCGTGAAATTTGATTCTTCGACGGGGAAACAACAGCCAATATAATCAATTTCTCCCTATATAACAAAAGATATGGCATTTCATTATAAATTATTGGCACTGCATAAAAACTGAGAGTTGATATTCTTCTTACTCGCCATTTACCTGCTGATCAGTTACCTTCGGTTTTATAATTGTATTGAAGCCGCATCACGTATCGAGTTGAGTAATATTTTGATGAATCCATTCCGTAAGTCAGAAATAGATGGCATTTTTGTCACGCAAGATAGTTTGACAATCCTTCAAATAATCGCAACACAGAATCTCAGATGAGGAAAAGAGCAGGGTAAAAAATTGAATGAATTTCATTATCTGGATTGAACACCGTTCGGAAGAAGACGATATCTCTTGACGGATGCAGCAATTGGTTCCAACACGATTCGCGGTTCATTGAATGCGATGAGAACACGAAAAGGATGAATCACTAGCGGAGACGTATACGTACGTACATACCGTATCTGCGATTGAGGGAACGCCAATTTTCAACATGATATTATCGCGTGAAGAATCACAGATTTGATTCCTCAATTCAACGATGGGAATGAAGTGGAGTAAAAGTACACAGAGCACTCTGACGCGACACGTGACGTGACCCTTGATACTCATATCGCTGGATCTTACTCGGTCGTATTCCACGTATCTGATCGACTTGAACGGCGCGTCATCTCTGTCCCTCTCCCTCTCTCGTTCGGATGCTGCATTAATCTTCAACCCTTAACCCCGTCGCTCCGTCACCCCGTCATCCCGATTGAGATTCGTCGAAACTCACCAACGGAATCTGTTCCCCATCTGGCTGTTCTTGTTAATAAAAATACGATCCCTAGTTCATTCACAATTAGGCTTAGAGGCAGGTGGGCTGGAACTCTTCTAACCACCGGATGGTTCGCTTATCGCGTAAGAATCGAAATTGGATTTAACAAAATCACTAAGTCAGTCGGGTTTGGGTATTGTCTGGTGTTATACGGGGTGGGGTAAATCTCCACGCATGATACACACGTATGGGACGGTCTCATTCGATCGGGCCTAGTTTCTGCGCATAGGATTCGGATTCTCATGCCACGCGAGGTTCTCGTTCTCAACCAACATGGAGCTCTGACATCGGAGCTGATTGAGAAAATAATCGATTTGTGAGATATCAAAAATTAGTTTTTTCACGCAACGGACCGTTCAGTGACGATGTTCGACGCAAACGAAACTAAATTCGGTAACAGTGGATAACTGATCGATCCATATTTTCGGAATAGAATAACTTTCGAAGCACCTGCGTTGTTAGAGACGTATGGCTTTAGATTTATTGTCGTAGGTTGGTCAAGAACCCAAATCTCGCGCGGCAGATTCACGGTATGGGGTCTCATGGGATTATGTTCTTTCTTAGCGACAGAGGATTATCAGCGTGCGAGACCACAGAAATAATATTTTCGCCTTCTGCAAAACGGCAGTCGAAAAAATATACTTGAAACGATCAGCTCGAGCTGATCCTGCTGAGTCGCTTAATAACTGAGGGAGCTCCAAACGGGTTAAGACTCTGAAACTGACAGTTGAATGCGTATATTCTTTGATTCGACATAGTGGAAAAGCGCATTCTAACTCGGAATAAGGCGAGCCAGGACAAGTCTATTGTGGGTAGTACAGTTTCGGAAGGGAAAGTTTTTCAATCGACGAGACAACCCACCACATTGTATTGTTTTTACCAAAATTTTTGTTTCCTGCACTTGGCGATCCATAACATTATGTGTTCAAAAAAGTCGCGCGTCGCGAAAGTTCACAAAGTATGTACATGGTAGTGTATAAACTTCGGTTCATCCTTTCGTGGAAGTAAATATATATATATATATATATATATGGGTTTTTTTTCACTCGCACGGAAGTCGAGCGCTGCCTATTTTCCTCCCCTTGTTCCCCGACAGTTTCAAAGAATAACACGTCATGCATTCTGTCTAGTGAATCTCTATGTGAACTGTTTCACGTTCACTCTTTTGTCGGGGCTGGGTATTATTTTAGGTCTTGGGGATAAGTATGTTTCCGAAGTTATTTTTGCTGAGTTTCTTTTTCCACCAGGGTGTTACTGTTCTTCCACCATGAAAGAGACTGTACGTACAATTAATTTGAAATTCTAGATACACACTATGCTCTTTAAACCTTTGCTAAGCGATATCTTCACCCCTCCGCTTTGGGTTTTATTCTTGTCTTCTCCACCCCAAGAAAACGTCTCACCCAAGACGCGATATCGCGATCGAAACGTGTAAGGGCTAAAGTTCAACAAAGCCGATGGAAATGGGGGTGGATGCGGAGTAGAGAAGTTAGTGTGAGATTGGATCGTCATTTTTACTGCGCCCGGGTATACATCATATTTCAGAGGGACCGAGTAAAAAATGCACCACCATCGCACACGACTTCGTCAAAGAATATATGTATACCTGCACGAATAAAGACACTTCCTCCACAGTCTTTATCCAACGCAGGGTGTGGCCGCGTTATATGAAGTTGGACATTTTTCGGACTCAATATACGTGTTTATACAAGGGTTGTGAAAGGGGATGGATATTCGGAGAAAAGGTTGAGGATGACGAGGAGATTCAGCTACGCTATGCGGTACCTCGTATCTATTTTATTCCATCTTTGGAGAAAAAAGACCGGAATAGAGAATCCGTCTCGAATCACGTCGCCGAAGTGAATATCGAAAGTGGAACCTGCGGTAAGTTTGAACGTTTCTATTTCATGTTTCAAGTAAATTGAAAGAAACAAGCGATCCAATAATCTGGTACGCGGTAAATAGAAATTCGACAATAGGTTTGGCTTACGCCCTGTGTTTGAATTTGAAGTCGAGGGTGAGGTGAGGTGCCGGAGGAACCCCCTGGCACGAAGTGGGTATAAGCGTCTTATCTCGTTTCGTTGGTCCATTGTGATGGGCGAAGTGGCCTGTGTCCCTGCAGCTTCTTTATTCATCCTTCCACAATAGATGACTGCCTTTATTTAAATACAAATGCATCTTCACACCGGTAGCCCACAGCCCTTCCAGCCCTCTTTCCACCCCTGCTCTATACTTTCTTGGTTCAGTCCGGAGCACATCTGATGGTCGTCGGATTTTGATACATCTAGATTAAAATTGAGATACCCTCGAGTTGTTGGGCCATTCGGACGCGGAGAGCGGGTGAATATACAGTATACGCACACATAAAGGATAAGAAGATGGACCAGCCTGACGTAGTGCCTTCCAGTTCACATTATACGAAGGTGCAACATAATTTGCTACCGCCTGTGACAGACAACGGGACGTTATTTCCGTGTTCTATTATTTTAGTTATTTATTTAATGTTCTTAATCTTGATATACGTAAAGCGGGCAAGAATTACCCATTGTTACTCAAACAGGACATGGTACAATGACTTTCTACGACGTTACACTTTCATCCTTTCATTCGTATTCAATCCACTGAATTTTAGTCTTTTGTCCCTCTATAACTTGGGCTTAGAATTTAATGTCTCAACATTTGACTTAAATACCAAACACGTGAAACATGTATCACGCCCGTTCTCCTACAATCTTGCGTAGGTAGAATGGTCCCCTTAATTTTAGGAAATGAAAAATCAATATTCTGCAATTTGGTTCCGCTATTTGGTACTTTGGATCAAGTAAAGGTAAACGCCGAAGTGTAGAAAGTTCCTTAATTCTTGGGTTCCGTAATGATGCACCAAATAAACGTACCGTGCACCGCAACATTACACGACCTCCGAAGTTGCTGTTGAGATAATGGATTGGAAAGTTATGGAAGAGGGAAAGCCAATGATGGGCAGGTATAGCTGAACGGTAATCAAATATTAACCAGGCGTTCGGAGTAAACCATGGGGACGCCAAAAAGAGAAATTTGCCAGAGAGAGAGAATCTTTAAATCGCTAGATTACCGTTGTGTGACATTTTATTTTCAAACGACCCTTTTTTTTTTGAGCTGAGGACATTCCGGTAGTAAAAGAAAGTTCGTCGTCCACTGCACCGCAGATATAGTCGTCTTCGACAGAAGTGGAGGGTATAAATTACACCACCCAACGTATTCTTATGGAATTTGAAGTTTCAAGGTGACAAAAAACTTTAGAAACCATTCAGTTTTATGAGTCTTCTCTTCGAGTTACGGTAAAGTTACACCCTTCCTGTAGCTTGTTAGCAAACAGATGTAATTGTATTTACCGCAGACAGTCGTAAATTATTGCACGGGGAATCAGAAAAAGAACTACATCTTTACAGCAAGATAAACACGAATGTAGGTATATTACACGTGCAATGCTTACATATATTTTTACAACGAGTTATAAACGCTACTCATAATAACGCCGAATCGTCGTTCCGAGTATTTGAAGTTATAATTTTTTTGGATAACTGTCAGGTCAGCTGACGAATCGTACGTAAATTATATTTTCGATTATCTCAGTCTTTGACTCGGCTAGAAATTTAATCATCATTCGAAAAATCAAACTTACCTCCGTAAGCACATCATCATACCGTTGCGGATGCAAAAAACCATGCCAAGGTAGTTTAACTTCCATTACATTTTATATTCGTTGTGCCTGTAGACCTTCGCAATTATTTTGCTTGCGCCACGTTTCAATAACTACCTCCAGTCGCCCGTTAGTAATAGAACCGATTGCATAAACTGCTACTTAATCTATGAAAAGGTACATGCAATTATTACTATTATTATACGGTCATAACAATTTTTTGATTCTACGTATCCCGCGAGACTCTTGATCGCAAATTTCTATTCACCATGAACAGTAAGTAAAATTGAAGTGATTCTAGGCAATGGCTGAACATTGTTACAAGCAACCATCTTCGTAGCAACAGGAAATTCATCTACAGAGTTTTTTCTTTCGTAAATTCTCCAGTTTAAAATTAGTCTACACGGCAGTGAATTTCAACCGGTTCAGGTTTGGATTTATTGTAAATTGAATATCCGGCGCAACTGAACAGTTGATAACATAATAATAATAATGATCATTAACATTATCATGAACATTATCATTATTATTATAATCATCACCTTTATTCTTGTTGTTATTATTATTATTATTTTTCATTTTTCATTTATCATTTTTCATTTTTCATTTTTCATTTTTCATTTTTCATTTTTCATTTTTATTTTATATACCGGATTTTAACGGCATGTGTCTGCCTTCGGCCAACCATCGGTATAATATTTTGACCCCGTTCGACCTACTCAAAATAAAATTCAGTCCCCGCTATACCGTTGTAGAAAGTTATATTGCTGTCGATCGTAAAATGTGCAGGTAGAGTTAAGAATCACCGGATTTACCCCATTTACGATGCGCCGTTACTTCCGATGTCACCGCCTCGAGTAGAGCTCGCCAATGGTTCCTCGATATTCATGTAACTGTTTCGCATACTGGCTAATACATATTTTTGCTCTGAGTAGAATCGTCATTAGCGCATTTCGTTATTTATTCAGCCCTTAATTCATTTCGAATTACCGTGTCTCGGCGATAGCCGCGTACACACCGTAATGCAAGTCACTGTATTTCCTCGCCTCACAATCAGAACTGTGTCTGGAGGCGCGAATAAAATAAATTGGAAGTGCAAAAAATTGCCGTTAATGCGAACCGGCTGAAGTAAGTCTTGGGAATGATAGTTCACTTTATATTTCATTCATTAGAATAACGTCATGCATAAGGAAATCAAATTGTAAATTATATTCAATTTTTCAAAGTTGACAGAATGATTCCAATAATTTCGATTACAACCACCCAACGAACGCATTCCAACGCAATTTGAGAAACATATTTCGCAAACTTGTACGACTTATTATTTCGAATACGGATAAATCGCGCGATTGTTCTTCTGGGCTTTTTTTTTATCGGTTTCTGGAATTAATAGAACCACACATAATCTAGAATCACGTCATTGCTGTCCGTACAGCTCTGTACCAACCGTATCAATTGGTGGTAGTTTATCGTGATAAGAAACAGCCATCGGACTCGGAATTCGTGCACCTTTGGCCAGATGCAGTAGCGACAACAACGAAACCATGGTCATCCTTTCACGGGTTTTAAATGCGGCTCACGCGTCGTCTGGGCAGATGTTCAAATTGCCATCTTGTAAAGCAATGAACGAACGATCGAACGGTTTCAGCCGTCTGCGGGCTGGCTGGCAGGTATATCAAAGTAAAACGGCACGCGACGTTCGAAAATCATATAGTCGTTCGCCACTTGCTCATCAATAGGTAATGAATTATTTGTAAAATAAAGTTTCTTCATACCCAGCCGAAAATACGGACTTCCTGGCCGCATTTCGTTCCGCGGAGAGCGGCTTTTGCGGCCTGCTTGAATTAATAGGGGAGACCGGGGCAAGTTGGAGACGTTAAGCTTCAAGTGCGGTTTTTTAATCGATTGTAAGCGAATTTCAAAATCTGTTGGTATTTTTCAAAAGTATGAGATGTTAGCTATTAAAAAAAAAATTGACATTGAATTCGATCATTCACAAACTATGTAATTTCCATTTTTCCGAAATTCTGCAAATTCGTCATCTTGCCCCGACCACGGGGCAAGTTGACGAATATTAGATTTTGGTTTAATGGGCCTAAAAAAATACTTTTTTCGTCAAAATATACTGCAGTTTATTCAAATCCATAAAAGATATGAAAAAAGAAATACGCATAGTTTATGTAGTTTAGCTTAGATATACAATTAACACTGGTCGCAAACGAACTGAGCTGCTCCTTCGACATTAGAACATGCCAACATTGAATGGTGAATAAATTTATTCATTTATTTATTTATCGAATTATTCAATGAGCTGCACAATCGTATGTAGCCTAAATATCAATTAACTAAACAACATGCAAAGATCTCGATAAGGACGATCCGTCAACTTGCCCCCACCATCTTGCCCCATTTGCCACTATTTGCAAAAAAAGAACCCCACAAAAAGTACATTGGTGAAAATTCGGAGATTCTATGATCTCTAGGATCTATATGCGTATAGAAATAAAGTATTAATTCACAAGTCCGATCTTGCTTATCTGTAGTTGCGTACAACTATTTTCTTGAGCTCCAGATATTACTTCGCACACGTCTGAAACCACAATGCCTCCGTAAAAAAGCCGGATGACCTTGCCACGCTAGCTATATCGCAAATATTATTGCGTAGAAGAGTGTTTAACACTTTTTGATAACTTACCCGGCGCTATCTGTCAAAATATTCTAAAAACAATCAATTCGTCATCTTGCCCCAGCCTCCAACTTGCCCCGGTCTCCCCTACTTTCGGCTGGGGATGAAGAAAAATAGCATATGACACGCGGCCAGAAAGTTGGATTTCCTGGCGTACGTGATGTAAAGGAAGAGGCAAAGCCGGGGTTTCATATCACGTGCGCCAGGGCATCCAACTTTCTGGTCTTGGGTCGTGATATACTGTTGATATCATAGTTTCAACACGGCTGCAAAAAGACGAAGGTGAATAAATAAATAATCTTGTCTTTTTTTTTTCAATACACGAGTCATGTGATAACTCGCAATCAGTTACAAACCGGTGTGGACGCTCTCATCAACGACAAATATGTCATTAGCGGGGTTGTACGCATATATACAAAAATTATTTTGCCGTTCAGTGACGTTAATTAACTCCATGTCTATGACCGCAGGGGAGTTTATGCGAGCCGGTAATTAGATAATTTGTGAACCTTTGGTCTGTCAAAAAAGTTAAGTTGATACATTTGGGGCGAATTAATTCGTCATTTGATCCGATAATGTACGTCACGTGGAGAATATTTGGCGATGCGACGTCATAGAGCCACGGGGTATCAAATTCGGCGATTCGCTCCGTTGGCTTTGTGGCCTGAAATTTCAAGCTGGCATGACGAGTGAACTTGGCTCCTTATTTTCCTGTGCGAGGGTCCGCAACATTTACAACGGAATTGTAAAATGATTGACATAATATAAAGAAACGTACCAACGGTTTTTTTCCCTACATTTTTTCATTCCGGTGAGGATTCTTTAAAACCTAACCGCGTGCAGGTAACTTTGAATTTTACTTTCTATTTACGAGTGCAGTAGGTACCCAATAATTCACACCGTATACGACGACAGGATTTTCAAGGTAACGGAAATTACGGTTTTCACGTACATATTTTTCTTTTTATTTTGCACCGACCATTGACCAGTTCTCAGGGACAGTAGGGCAGCGATTTTATTTCAGCTAGTTACGGTCGATCTCGGTATGCTATAGTTGGCTATACAATACCGTAACTCTTTAACTGCACCGGTATGGCGAATATGATATTGGAACGGGACAGTAAAAATGTGTAAAGTTTTATTACTCAAAGGTGTGCCCGGTGCCCTCGACTCGTTTACAAATATCAAAGTTTAAGACAAGTTTTAGGGAGATCATCGTAAACTAGAGAGAGTGTCCAAATTTCCCGCCTTATACTATGTACACCGAGCGTGACTATAAATTTTCTTCACGCGATCAACGCGAAGTACCTTATACATATATATATATATGTATAGATTCATATATTCATACATATGGGGCATTCGACGCCAAACTCGCACATTTTTCCATTTTTTTTACCCTCACCATTTTTTTTTTCGACTCATATTTTTTTCCCGAGATTGGCCTGACCCAGAAATGTGGAGAAAATTTTTTTCAGATTCCACTTTCCTGGGTCAGGCTGAACTCGAAAGAGATATGAGTCGGAAAAAGTATGGTGAGGATCAGAAGGCATGCGAGTTAGCGCGGAATGCCCCATATATAGTGGCACGTTTTTATTGTAGCGTCAAAAGATTTTTTTTCTACTTCTACTTTTTTTTACCCCTCTCTTCGGCATAGACATTATACTAAAATTTCCGAAATATCGACCATCTTCTACGGTTTTGAGTTATTTTGTGTCGTCATTTTATTTTCATCGCACTTGATCAAACACATAATATCTTTCAAGCTGTAGCGTTACTTCAAAGTGAATCACATCGTCGTAAGATCTTCGTTGTGATTCGAGGGGAATGATTGTTGTAATTTATTATTCTCCTTACCACCATTGTTCCTTCTTGGAACGTGTGTTACATATTGTACGTATACCTACTCGAGACTAGCCGCTTCTAGTGCAACGCCATACGCAGAATTGTCATAGTACGAGAATGAAGGTTTTTCAAGGGTATGGGTACAGCGGACGTTCGAGTAACAGCACCCTCTACAATTTTCTCCGCTTCAGCTGTACGCATAATAATCATAATACCAATAATAATAGTCATAATAATAACAGTACAATAATAACCGCAAAAGCGTGTGGCAAGTAACAATGGAAAAGGGTAGCCCCCGAGGGACCTCTTGGTGCGGGTACATCACATCGGTGCAAATCCTTTTTCATTTTTTTTTTTTTTTTTTTTTTGCCGCGCGCCTATTCAACGTTCTCTCCTTTTTTCTAATATCATTTCAATTTTTTTTTTTCAACATTTTGTCGGAATACACATGGTCCAAAAAATCATGTAACAAATAAATCTAATAACCGTTCGTACGAGTTACCGAAAACCACCCTGAATTGGTGTAGGTACCGCAAGCGACTCGGATTCGCATTAATGGCTATTATTTGCGCATCAGGATCGAATTGACAGTGTCAACTTGAACAAAATAATTCTATGTAGCCCGCACTTCGTGTTACTTCCATTGCGAAAAAAGAAAACAAAAGAGAGGAAACTGTAAGAAAATTGCAATGGTAATAGAAAGATACTTTTTATCGGTTTCTCAAACGCTTAACGATTGCATCGGTGAGATTTTTACAGTCAAATGGGTAAGCACATGCGTACATAGATATGTGTGGCATATACGTATACGCACATATGCGAGATGCACCTATACACGTATCAAGACGTTTTCGCCAGAATGTATGTACGCGTACACGATGCAAATGCATGAAGATGGGTGAATGTGCAAGTAGGTCTCCGCAGCATATGTCCGGGCGTAACACGCGATTGTTTTCTCTTTCCCATTGTTGCTGTCAACTATTGTTGACGTGAGCACTTCACTTCGGGTAATGGATGCGGTCGTGTTGCTATATCTCGACCGCAACCCGACTGTAAGCGAATACGGTGCGATCGGCAAGCCCGCGGGGTGTTGAAGCTGTACACAGGTCTTTGTAAACTTGCAAATCGCAAGTTGATACTTCGCTACCTGTTTCGCACCATTCTCCTATAGTTTAGTTCTTGTCAGTTCTCTTCTTTCATCCCTTTCGAATCCTTTTTTTTTTTTTTCATCATTGTTTGGCTCTGCAGCGAGAAAACCGGCGCACATAGATTTAAGGTGCTCTTACACGTATTTGTTTTATTTCTTTTGTTTCTAATTATATCGGAAGGAAAACTTGACGAAGATGAGACGAAATATGATCGTTGATGGTTGTAACAAGTTGCGGTTCGTATAATTGGATTGAAATTAACGAGGAGATTGACCAGTACTTACGTTCAGGTATATTACATTCGCCAATGGTCATGGCATGCATTAACGTTACTAAACCGATCAATGATTATTACGCTAATGCAGGTGAGTAGCAACATTAATAGTAGCAGTGACAGCAGCAGCAGCAGCAGCAGCAGCAACGGTATAGAGAAATCCGTGCTTACTGTAGGTTGCAGTTTGGTCATTCGAACGTTTGGAATATGCTTCCGGCTTTGCCACATTTTACAACGGAAATAGATATAAATAATGCAGACGAGCTGTGCGTGGGTGTTCGATAGACCTCCCCAAGCCCACCCGTTGCACGGTAGCTGTTTTCAGTTTGGCCCAACAGTTGGATTCAACCAGGCATGTCACGTTACTCAACCGTGGTTATATTTCATATACGAAATCGAGCCATCCTACCGGCGTAATTAGTGGTAAAAAAAAACCTTCTTTTTTATTATCGTCTACAAACGACGAGGAAACGGATCGGTTGTAATGTGAGGACACAAAATGAAATAACCGCACGGAGCTTTGCGTAGTAGAGTTTACGAAAAATTTGCACTTTTTTTGCGATACACTCTTTGCACACGATGTCCCACAATAATTAGTAAAGTTATTTGACGAATAACCACGCGGCACTTACGATTCACTTCAGTTCCAAATTTATAGTGAAATGAACGTAATTGGTTAGAAAGCAATTAACTGCACTAATTGGAATTTGTACGTTACTTCCGTTACTCTAGGTAGATATAGTGGCGCAGAAAGCTGTTAATTTACTCGACTCAACATTTGAATTACGTAGCTCGAGTCTGGAGACAAGTCAGATAGTGAAGACATTCAATCAAAGCAGAGTCAATAATTCATTGACCGGGATAACGGGGTAAACCATAGAAAACCTATCGATTAGTCTAATGATTTCCCGGCAAACATTTGGCGTCGCTTTCTTGTAATTAAGGTAAACCGGTGAGTACATAGTAAGTATCTGATATACCGTGGGGAGTCGGTTGTGCGCAGCTGTTACAAGTAGAGATCGGTCTAGATTTATTTTGCGAAACGAACCGAGTAGTCGATGGGCGGAGGGCGAGTTTTTAGGGTGGTTTGAAGGGGGAAAAATTACGTGCTGCACATATTAGCAGGCTGTGTTTAGTCGGTTAAGAGAGTCTCGAGAGTCACATGTTTGAGATATTGGCGGGCACCCAAGTGCAACAGAAAAGCAAGTCTCGACGGCAGCTCATGATTGGGGCCTTCAAAGCTCAAAGAATTTCACCGCCGTACGTCACCCCGAAATAGGTATACCTACATCGTTCGCTAGCTCCTTTGTGCAAAGAACTTTGAGCTCCACCCACACCGTGTGGTTGACGGTTTTCCATCGTACGCCTGTCTTGCTTCCTCTAATGCTCCCGTCATTTTTTTTTTCCTCTTTCCAATATTTTCTGCTATTTCGAATCTTTTTTCTTCCTGTCGGAGTTTCTCTGGCCCCCATACTCTGCTCATATTTTACGTTAATTTACTGCCACGGCCAACGAATTACTAATTAAAAATTAAGTTAACTTATGTTTCAAAAATTCATTAGATATTTTCGACCCCATCATCATGTATGATTCATCAAATGTCTTTACATTGCGGAGATAAAGAAAAATGGGATCGAAACTACCTTGAAACTACACATGGCATGAGCATAGAATCCCTTGCACCGATCTTTGTGCAGTGATTTGTCTCGTTCTTGATTTATCGCTCCGTCCACCAAGTCGTACCGAAAGTAACGTGGTATTACGTTTCCCTGATTACTTCGGCGACTGCAGCGTTTATCTGAAGTAATTTTAATGAGATCGCGTTTCTATTTGTCACAATGATAGATGACGATCTCGAAGAAAATCGAACTTGAATAGCGCGTTATGGTTATATCCTTAGAAATTCAGGCTGCAGCCTGAAGCATTCGGAACCAATTGGAACGCTACCTTTATTTTACGAGCTATCAAGGTAGCCCATGTATTATCAAAGTCCAATATCACGGCGGCGAACATCTCACAATCGAATGGTTATGAAAAATTACGTTTAATCGACGTACCTTCCTAAAAGTTACTTGTTAGATAAATATTAACGTACTACCGATCGGTATAAAACATCGTTCATTGATTAGGTCATAGATAATATATCTACGATTAGTCCCTTCTCGCGTACCTCAAACAGAGAAGACCGAGTTTTCATTCCGAATAAATTGATTCGTCCGAATTTTGAAGAGTAGAGAAAAAATTAGAACATACGCACACACAAGTACGTTAAATTTGGAACGTGTACGTTTTGTACCAACTTATACTTAACAGGGTTGAATATTACAAGCGCGTCTCGATCACCTCGTTTGTTTTAAGATTTATGGAGTTTTAATAAAAACAGAACATACTTTACTATGTGCTTTTGTTTTTCAATGTTTCAAATTCCCGATTTAATCTTTTGGAATAACAAGAACTAGCGTGACCCGATTTTGGTACGAGTATATGTATATCCTTGCAAGTTTTGGAAGCTTTATTAATAACTCCGCGCGTCTGAACTTCAGGCTTCCTTCTTCAAGACACGTAACGGGTTAACCAGCTATACATAATGTACCGCACGAAACCATCAACTATAACGTCCTTGTGTTATATCTTTGAATAACAGTAACCGATCGATAAGCTATAAAAAGTGCGTCATGTCAGCCAAAATTGTGAGTAATGGGAAATGCGACCGAAAATTCCTTGCGATCTTTACTCTAATAAAATACAGACGCGCTATTTTCTACGAACTTATCACACTTGTACACGGAACACACATCAGCTACGTATAAGACTTGACTTGATTTTCGCAAAATACAGTTTTGCAGGTATCGCATTCGTTTATTCAGACCAGCTATGAGATTTCTGACAATGAGTAACGAAAGAGTACGAAAATAGTTATCTCATAGACTTATCATAGTTTTCTCGGGGACCCTTGGTTTTCCGTTATTTCCTACCATCGCAGAGACGGAGATCGTGTGCTGCGGGGCAATCATAGTGAATTGAATATATTACATCCTCATCGTGATGATATTTCAATCGTTGATTGTGAGCGATCAATTATGCAATCGAAGTATATTGTACCCGAACAATGCATACCGTATACATACCGAGTTTTAGGATATACGCGGAATAATGAAAGAAGAAAAAAAGTGGCTCGAGGGAGTTGGCAGTAGCTGTGCCCAACTCATAACCGCGTGCAACTTGTCCCGAAGGTTCGTATCGAGGCTATAGTATGGGCATGGCATACGTTGTGCCCGGTATAGTGCGACCGCTCGATGGGAGGGGAAGAGCACTCGACCGTTTGCCAAACCCGGTTGGCAATTAGCGGCTCGTAAAGATAATCATTTTATCACTAATTAGCTTGAGTTCTTGTTTCAAAATCAGGTGGCTTTCGTCGCAACATGCTAATGTCAATTCACGACCGTTCTCAGTGGTTAATTAGTTTTGGCATATTATACCTATTATATTTATAAATACATATACCTATATACAGGTGTACATGTAACGCAGTAATACACGCATACGTAATGCCCGCCTACGAATAAATATTTATGCACCCAAGATACGTGTATATGTATATATTCACCACAGGTGTTGAACAACTGTTTAAAAGCAGAAGCGTTTCGGTTTAACGTTTGATTAATAATATACAGTCGATTGAAAACAATTACTTGCGTTGACCGCTCTTCGTTCGGCGTACAGTGGGTGTATCTATGGTGCACACACGTATATACGTATGAACGGCGCAACGATCGTTATACTCCCTGTCGACCCTGTCGATCGTAGAATCCCTGAACGTTTTTCATAAAAAAAAAATTTTCGTGATTTTAGGCTTTGTATTTCTGTGACGATAATTTTTGAATCGACAGAGCTTCAACTTTTGCTCGGTATTAATGATATACGTATGCATGTATGCGATACATTCGTTGTGTATCTACTATTTATGCAGGGCACCGGAATGGCGACTGTCACGTACGCTATCGATGTTTCATTCGTTACATTCGATCAAAGGATTAGAGTGGGACGTTTTGACGGAGCGGTACGGAGAATTTTTACACATCAGCATTTTACGAAGTTTACAAAATGCAGTGTTCGTTGTCGGAGAAATTCTGTACAAAACTGAAACGCAATAACTTGTCGAACTGTATCACTGTACGAATCGTATTATTCTACGTTATACACATAAGCACTGTTACGAATCACAACGCTGACTATTCACGTATGTGATGCGCGCTACCTGCATACCTTGTTTAGACTCTGATGTAAATCGAGCAAGGGAATACACGCGAGTGTAGTATATTCGCATACACCGGGCATAAACAAACATCAAAATATAAACAAATGGTGAAACGAAACGAATTCGAATCTCTGAGTATAATTGAAATAAACAACAAAATCACGTGAAATTTGACGTTCCGCAACGTAAATTACGGTAAACAATCCAAAATAAGAAATAAAAATAAAACTCCACCGAAGTAATGAAGAACAAATTACTAAACGAAAATACGCTCGATTCCCTCCTATTCTCTTCGCGCGTACTCCGTGTGCAAGTTGAAATACGATACGATCGATTATTGATGAATGAAAAATGTACACCGAACCTCGTGCCTGAGAAACCTGTAAATGTCAATCTGACCAGCTGTACAGCGATCGTATTAATCCGCCGTGAATCGCAAACTTCATGTAATAATACGGTTATTAATAAGGTGGAAAATTACGTTCGAAAAGATATCTTCCATGTAATAAAAAGGTACAGAAAAAAAAAAAAAAAAACAAGGAACGTAGAGTAAGGATGAAAAAAAGGTCCGATAAATTCTATCGGACTCGTATAACTACCGCGTCGAGAAAGGCATGTTGGTAGAAGCTATTAGGTATACACACATAGATACAGTTTAAAATATAAGTCTAGCGTGATACGGCCGTGTATAGGTGAACCAGGGACGAGGGACGCCAATGAGGCCATAATTCATTACGAGTTGCTCTCAAGTTGTCGCCTATTTCATATGAGTTAGTAATGACCGGACACGCGAACGTACCGCTGACAGTGTATACTTATTAATAAAAGGGTGTAATTAATCCGTGGCGCTGCAATAACAATTAATCTTGAATCGCAGCGAGGAATATTATTTATAAGATTTGTAGGTATTAATATTTTCAAAGGGAGACGGATTTCTTATTGCTGTATAACCGATCGTGACAGGGGGAATGCGACACACAAGAATGAGGCCTCCTATATCATCTCTTGTAGTATACATAATGACGTGGCGTCGAATTTCAATGAAACGCCGCTCCGAAATGGTATACCGATAGGATTTGCCGTTGGCGCAAAATTATACCAATGTATATACGAGCACACCTAACTATGTACGGTCACCTGAGCCGGTAAATGTAGAATCGAGCACTTCCGGTTGAATTGGAGAAGCTGCAGCAGTCGTCGGCCATTTCGATTATACTCGATCTGTAGTGCAGGTCCAATTTGAATTAAACTCGAGATGAGTTCGATCGAATAACGAACACTGTTCTGCAGATTCCACCGTCAAAATGTTATCGCGTCGCGGATGCGCCGGTCATACGGAGAACATTACGTAACATGGGATAAAATGAAGCGGGGTAGGATACGGAGTAGGCTGGTTGAAAAAAAATGCAATTACACACGGAATGATAATGAAGTTTGCATTTTAATAACAGACCGTGTCGCCAGATGCTCTCCGCATGCAATATTAATGTCCGGTGCATTTATACGGGGCCCCGTCTCTACCCTCTTTCGTTCCATCCCTTGACTGCTCCGCATAACTTCCTCTACATACGCATACCTATACATTCACCTATCTTGGTTTTATTGCATTCGAAAAAGAATGCTCGCACCTCCGCCGCCGCTTCATTGCGATTCCGCAGCGTATTTATATATAGGTATATCTTGACCACACCGAGCGTCGATGCAGCCCACGGTGATTCTGATGTTTTATCAGAGAGACGATAAGATCAACCAAGATCACGCAGTCCGTTGTGATGTCTGATCAATTCGAGACGTATTTGGGTTCGTCGAGTTACGACGTACACACGTTGAAAATGTTTGATGAATTTTCATGCGATGCGGAAATGAAAAATTTATGATTTACTTGATAAGTTCAGTCGATTGATTCGTAAAAAATGACGCCCTCCGAAACTCAGCTCTGTTCGATTGATTTGTGTCTGATCAAAGTCAACCTTGACGTGATTCCGCGGCGATCGTTGAGGACGTCATTGGCGGGATCTGTGCAGCGGTTTTTGTTACAGCGATAAACCGATCCTTCGGATAGACGTGTGCCATGACCAGAATACGAGGAAAAAAAGAAAACCAATCGGACATCGGAGGCACACGCCACAACCCAATCGCGCATCGAATTCCTGCATTTGTATCCGTTGAACGGAAGCTTCTTATTCAAAAGTTACCGTGTGTGACGTACATTCGATATCCGGTAAGGAGTGAGGACGCTGCTGGTGGGTACCGCGGCGGTGGCGGCGATTACGATACATCATTTGCCGAGACCCACGCGCTGCGCGTTAAAGCAGGAGCTGAGTTTCAGATATCTTCGGATAATCTCCCTCCGTTTCGTCAGCTTTAAAAGAGCTTCGAGGGCAAATTTTAGATTGGAAATCGAATCGTATACGCGTACAACGTACGATGAAGATGTACACATACATTATGGACTACAATGAGTACGTTCGAAAAGTAATTATACCCGCGGTGATTAGATTCTAGTTTTTAACGGGTAACGATATTGGTTTCCCTTGATTGTTCCAGCGCGCGAGGTGCACAATGTTTGGAATAACATCATCAAAGAATGTGACAGTACCCAATATTAAGAATTCATCAATTATGTGAAGTGGTGTTTAAAACTCGGAGGTAGATGAATCATCGCACCTAGCTGTCGATAAAATTGAACGTTTCGATAGAGTCGAGGAGTGGAACTCGGTACCCACTCCGCTCGGTACTTATGGCAGTCAGACGTACAGGGGTTAATGAGACGAAGACGTAACAGGAAACAACAAGTTGTTCGAATGCGTCACGTGTTAGTCATGTGCCCACGTTTAAATATAACGTCTGTGTCTAATACGAATCTATAAAACTTGATGGTGGGTACGTCAAAAGCTGCGGCGACTCTCGGAAGCGTCGGTGGTTGCGGTAGCGACAGAGGCATCCTCTTCGACTCATCGCGTTGCAATTAGCCACGGAGACGCGTCGCGTCTCGACGATATACGTTTCCTCCGAGACGATGCGGTACAGGGTACGCGGCGAAAAAAATAAAATATTATTAAAAATACGAAATTAGTAATAAAAAATGAAAATGTAAAACGATGAAACCGTTTCGCGAAACGATATCCGGCGAGACTCGTATCGTTTCAGAAGCAAGTTTTGAAAATATGCACCGTTCCCTCTGCATCGACTTCTTACCGACAACTCCACCCATCGCAGGGTGGAACCAGGTAGGTGCAAGGCGAGACCCCATCCCATGGCGTGACAGCTATTATCATATTCCGCGCATATCGTACTAAATTTATAGCTAATAAAGGCCGATCGAATAACAAGCCCGGTACGTCGTTGGCGAGGCGTATATACCGAATATACGCAAGTATATTCAAGTTTCCGCTGTATGTATTTCCCCACGTGTCTATCTATATACCGATATTTATGTACACGAATCTACCTCGGCAACCGGGTAGACTGGCACTGACCGGCTACCCACGGCCGCTCCACAATGTGCGTCCCGCTTTATAGTAAGGTGGTTGGCAGTGGTAGCAATTGATACTCCAGCCGCTGATATATGGGAACGTATTTCATTAGATTGGCAGTCCAGCAAGTTCCCGCGATTTTTCGTCTCACCCTCACGATGTTCCTTCGATCGAGATTATTCTCATGCAGTTACTCAAATTATCGTCGAAAGAAGCGCAAAGAAAAACGATTCTCATTCGGCGCGAAAATTCGCTCTCTTAACTTAACGCCATACCCACGTCAAGTTGTTTATTATATGTATCGAAATTTTGCAAACCATTCTGGTTTCGGCGATAAAATGGAAGCGCTCGCATCCTCTCGATAGTTTACGTGCACTCAAAACACATCGATATATACGACATCGTTGTAAAAAGCAGAAATTGCATTTCTTATGATGAAATTACCGCAACCACGCACGCTATACAGCCACGCAGAACTAACTCTGAATTATGCAAGGTATACGGGGACCATTAACGATCGAGGGTAATAACTTCGCGAAAAATCCCTGCGCCGAAGACAAAATAAGAAAAGATGATCACTGGAACAGTTAATGACCGACAATGATCGGTGATTTCGTAGTCCCGCACTTACTTCTGAAACCGAAATG
The DNA here is from genome assembly GCF_917208135.1 of Athalia rosae. Classification (NCBI taxonomy): domain Eukaryota; kingdom Metazoa; phylum Arthropoda; class Insecta; order Hymenoptera; family Athaliidae; genus Athalia; species Athalia rosae. Next base: position 21,205,589 of record NC_064026.1, on the reverse strand, counting down.
TGCAAAATCTTCATGATTTATTTCGTCGGCATCGCGTTGGATGTTCGACGTGATAAAAGTATGCGCGCTCAAATGTGTGCGTACCTGATTCCATGTATATGTATATTCAAAAACTGGCAACGCGTAACTGCATATTGTGCATTATATTTATCAAGTTGGCACGAGAATGCTTTTTGTTCCGCGTTACAATGATAGCAGCAGCGGCAGACCTCACTGACGAAGTATTAATTAAAAATACCCACGGTAGATTAAACCCTCTGTACCGGTGTGTAGAAGTAAATTTAACCGGCGTTGCTCCGATACGTTATACCGAACACGGATATGCATCGGGATATGTGTGTCTCTCATACACGTACAGGTGTTGTATTCACATGAATGTATTCGCGAAGAGACAAATCTGATTCTCAAGTCGTATGAATATCCTAATCTTCTATTCTGTGGTTTCAATTAGACTATAACAAATTGCAACAGTGATGATAACATTTGACTTACTAGGCTTACGAGAGCCGTGAGATTATTTATTCATAATACTTGATTACCACGTCAATGTAGACATAACGTGTCGCGCAAATCTCTATGATTTCGAGTTCTCTTTCTAAGTTCTAAAAGATTTTCGCGTTACAATTGTTCGTGCAAACAAATCCTTAATCACTCTCGAGTGATCGAAAAGGATTGAATCGGAATAATAAGCACTCCTGTGAACGTCAACGCGAACGCGGAGATATACTCCGTATAGCCGCGTCTACAGGAAAGGATAATAGTAGAGTAAAATAAATTTCGAAGATGGAGACTTTCTCCCGGGGGTCGGCTTGACTCCCATACAACTCGTAACTCACGTCAGGGAGAAAATTAATAAATGCCAGACGCCGGTTGCAGTCGCATTATTGCACTTCTTTACCGAGTGTAACTCGAAGTCCTTGTTTTGAAATTGAAACTGAGATATGGAACAGAGTAGTCCCCGCTGCATGCAACGTGTTCTTAATAATTTAATCTTCGAATTCGTCTCCAGTGTTATCCGAAAACTGCAGGTATGTTTCTAGACGTAGTCGGCCGAGACGAGGAAATATACACGGCCCGTTAATCTTATCCTTCACCTTTTTCCATTTCGCACGCATATTCTTCTTTTTTTTTTTTACAACGTCAGCCAAATAATTCTCCAGTAACTAAATATGTGATACAAAGTTTTTTAATGAAACTGCGTGAAACTGTAAGAAATACACGATAACTTTGGAAGTTTAGCTCTTAAGGTCTAACGTAGCGAGAGGCACAGCTATGTTTAATTACGATTTAATATCCGATAAATGGTTCAGATTTCTCTGGATGAGGTCTCGAAAGTTTTAATTCCATTTCAGAGCGTGTACAAAGTTTGAGCCAAAGTGATTCGATATGCTAGTTATGATATCGGCATCTCTCGTTCATTTTCTGTTGAATGGTGGAAATCTATTCATGAAATCACTTTACCGTCTACGAACGTACGTATATGTACGTTTATAATCAAGGCCCGACGAGGAATCTGGTATCACTGTATGCTAATTCTTAGGAAACTACAAATCTTACGGCTGACGTAGAATACTTAAGGGTTGGCACGTAGAAAACACGCGAAACACGTAGGTACGTAGGCGCAGTTACCTGCAGCGCTAGCAGATTTCTTATACGTTGGCCTGGCTCCGTAAGAACTAACGTAATCGATTTACCAACGTTTAAATTTTTTGCACTATTTGCCAAGCCGGTGTATTTACGGGGCGAGCGGTATGACTGCAGCAAGAGTCGGCTATTTTTAACAAAACGTATCACGATACCTGCATTTTCATCTAAACTGGCTGCTACTTAGTTTCTGTTACATATGCACGATTCTTCGTACGTTCGGTGCAGTGCGCATTCTAAACCCACAATATCAACGTGATACAAGTATAAAGATATCCACATATTAGTCGACCGTTTGGATAAATGTGAATGTATAGAGACGCGTACGTACGTACGTACACGCCTATATGGTATATACATATATATATATATATATATATATCCCGTATTTATTCGTAGGAAGAAGAGAAATATTGTTGGAAACGCGACTCCCCCCGTGCCGTCGTATTTTCCGAGCGGTGGGCGATAAACCGAGTGAGGCGAACAAAACAGCCAGAATTCATTAGGGAATGCTCGGCCGCGAGGTTGGTCGGGTGCACAGAGTATGCTACTCTCGCCGTATTGCGACGCTGTCGAGCTGATTATAAATGGGCAAATGTCACGGGTGCTGATACGCGGCACGCGTCCTCTCTCCCAGGAAACTATAGACGCGCGGGACTTAAAATTCCCCGCCTTGACTTCCTGTCTCAATATTCAGATGGATTAGCGACCAAAAATGTGTGCGAAATTCGGATGACCAGCGGGTTTGTTTTGCCTCGCAGACCTCGTGAAAATCAATTTCGGTTTACTACTTAGTTTCGTAGAAAAATTTCCCCGAGATGAGATTCTTCCGGTGACTGGTCACTACGGATTGGCGGACTTTTGAGGTCGGGAACGCGAATCGGTTGGTTTGCTCATGTCCACGTTGACCGAAGGGGTTTGATGCTTAACCACGGTCAAAGAAGGACCCATTAGATCAACGCTCGGTATCCTCTCTCCGAGAAGAAACATCAAAGGTGTTTTTGCACAAGCGAATGAACGTGTGAGAGAAATGTCGGCAGTACGTTGCAGCTGGATAGCAGTCATATACATCTAGTTGTATGAATGGCAGATCGGTACCAACCAACGACCTATCCGGTTGATTTTCTCCAAGGCGCATCGATTCCATTCGTAGATTCTCGATGTTCCATTCAGAGATTGGTCTAGTTTGAGCACGCGGATTTACAGCAAACTTAAAGAAAGGATACCATGAAAACTAGAGAGTGAAGAAAATTACTATAGCGGGCGGATAGCTGATAGAGAAAAGTAAGGAAAACGGAAAAGTTAAAAGGAAAAAAAATCGAGAATAAAAAGATTTACTCGGAGCTGTATGAGGTACCCACACTGAAATATATGTAGTTCAGCCTTACCTACTTATGCGAGATTAGATTGCTGAGAAAGTTCGTTGATGCATAGCTATGCGCATACTGTCAAATAATCGCATAACTGTGTACTTTTTTTTGTTTCCTGAAACATGTGCTGCCAGGATTTGTTTCGTAATAATTTGCCGTTATGAAATTTACCTGTTTAATTTAATTTCCGCTAGTTCGCCAATGGGTGAAATTAGGTAGAAACTAAAGGGGGATATTCGTAAAAGTAAATCACTCTCTCAACTTCCAAACTTATGTCGATGATACATCCGTATAACTCTTGGAACTAGTCCAACTAAAATATTTCTCAGCTTTCTCAGTTAACGGAAGGAATAAAGGTGAAATAAAATGAAATGAAACGAAATGAAATGAATTGAAATGAAATGAAATGAAACGAAATGATATTAGATGTAATGAAACGGAATAGAATCAAAAATATTTCACAAAAATCACTGTTAGAAATTGCAGTCTATCGGTACGCCTGAATCTATACCAGTGATCAAAGTTAGCATCCGCAAGACGAAAATTCTCGTGTCACATGCAACGGCTTTCAATAAATCAGAAAACCCGAAGCTACTGTTTGCGCTAATTTTCATAATATCTACTTCGTTTCCACGATTTTATCATTCTTCTCACTCCGCTCTTGAAGCGAGGGCAAGAAATCGTCTGACTTTCCGCTGCAGGAACGCAAAACGCAACGGCCGTTTGCCCGTTCGCCCGCTCGCTGTTACCGTAGCGGTGTCAGGGGCAGGGGGGAGGGGGGGAGGGGGGAAGAATCTCGTATATATTTCGGGTGCTAACGACCATAGTGTATCGCTGGAACGGTCTGGCGTGGCTGGGTAAAGCTACGGTATAAAGCACGATGGAGCGAAAGAATAAAACGCTGGCATGCCGCCAGCCGCCCACGCGCCTCGACGCGTCGCGTCGCGACGTTGGAAAGGAGCTGAGACAACGATGCCGCTCTAATCCCAAGAGCTGTTGATAAATATGCGGGTGGCGAGCGACCCCGTCTTCGTCAGGTCTACCGCTATCGTCGAGGCGTCGCGGTGGCTTCCGTCGGTATATTGGCCTGTCAACGAGAATAATGCGTCATTCGTCACGGAACTTGTTTGATACTTCAGGGGGCAGTTTACGTACCGCAACTATTCAAAGCTAAATCTCGTTGTTTAGGAAATGGATATATTAATGAATATGGGTGATCTACGGTGACGCGGAGGTAGTACATGATTTTAGAATCCATGTTTTCCAGTTTGAATTGACGGGGAATGTCTCACCTCTGACTCGTCGGTCTTGAGGATTGAACCATTTACAAACTAGAGCGGATATTGTTTAGGCAGGCGTTCATCAGCGTCCGACGTCTTCCACTTATAATCCGACCATCATTCGAGGTCTGTGGATCCGCTGCGCGTATACCACCTAACTAAATGCTACCGAATATCCGTCGGCGCTTCCATATCCGAGATTACATTCACGATGCAGCCTGGATGATTTATGTTCTCCAATATTTACAAACTTTTCAACTTTCTTTCGACTGCACTACTCGACAACGACGTCTCTGCCGTGAAGAAAAAGTCACGAGAACTGCGTAAAATAAAGCAATTGACGATGAGAAGGGATAGAAAAAATAAAAATCGATAAGCGAGGGGGTCGCAAAGTTGGCCTACGGATAAAGGAAATCCCGTACACCGACGCACATAACTTGTTATCGGTATGTCACGTAGAAACTAAAAATAAAAAAGTTTAAGACGTAACTGCGGCAAACCGGCAAAGCGGGTTTCGGAGGAAACACCCTCGACGGATTTGTGGACTCTTCGTTGATTTATCGGAGCGGATAGATGCTGCCGTGGTTCGCGGGAGGATCTGGGATACGTATAGTTTTAGCCGAAAACCTCAGAGTATTATTCAAAGTCAACGATCAAAATTCACGGTCTGCTCAGATAAGCGTTGAAGAAACTGTGAGCTGCTGCGTTAACTCGGTTAAGCCAGGGTCATATTTCTCTCTAAATTATGACCTAATCGATTGAAAATTAATCGGATGATACTGAATCTGAGATACGAGATTTGCTCGATAATCGAGCTTTGTTGATGATATTGATGAATCTGATGATTGACAATTTAACTATTCGTACTATCATCCTTTCTGCCGATTGCACAGAAACTCTGCACTGGTACGATAGACAGACGATACATTTTCCACACATAAATTACAATGAAAAGATTACAAAAAAAAAAAAAAAAACAAACAAACAAACAAACTAATAGATAAAAATCAAGAAAAGGGTAAGGTAGCTGCTACGTCTTCCAAAGCCTGAAGGCGGTATTCTCCGTGGATTCAGCGCAGCACAAGCGGCACGGTCCACCGCTCCATTGAAAATATTTACAAATTATTAGTAGGCTAGATTTATAGCAGACGTGTGGGAGAACAAACGGTTTCAGCTGGACCTCCTAACGAGGGCGAAGAGCTGGATGATGGGAAAATGAGGAAGCGGGACGAGAGGGGTATCCCGCAACGCGGAGCCGAACTAGATGAAAGAGCCGAAAGATTGGAGCGGAGGCGCGGCGGACTGTCTAACGATGACTACCGAACGTTGGAAAGAGACAGAATCTCTTACGACTGGAATAACGCCTAAATATGTCAGGAGCACTCACTCGCCCCGTAAATACCGACGTTTTATTATCAAAGAACCACACGCACGTATAAAACATGCGCGGTGGGGCGAAATAGGCCCTCGAAGGGGCCACCGCGTCGACCGGAGCTCTCGCCTCCGTGGCCAAAAGAACCGGCGAGTTGTCTTTGACGTTTGTTGCTCAAGATCGATAACTTAGCAGTAACAAATTGTTGGAAGCTAGAACGGCCGATGAGCCATGTGATTCTATCGCGTCTCGTATGCTGTTTATTTGGGACGGAAAGACTAGTGGTGACGGTAGAGTGGCTCAAATTTTCAGAAATAAATCACGAAAAGAGAGCCGTTGAATGTCGCTGTCTCCCATCAGTTATTGAAGAAATTACGCGATTTAATCACAAGAGTTGATGCCAAAACTGATGAATAGCGCAGAGAGTTGATTCCCTCTTCTTAATTTTACCTTGGAAGTAGATTTTCCGAACTCACAATGAGCCTTTCTTCCGTTTATCGTCTCCGTTGCAGTGAACTGAAAGTTTGGAACGGAGAAATAGCGAGTATCGGGACGGACGTCGGGGAGTGTCTGTTTACGAAGTTGATCAAATAACCGATAAATCGCTATAGCTTCATCCGATGGGATAAATAAGAGAGTTCCCAACTTTTTGTACGGAGTTACCAGCACGTGAAATTAATTATGAGTCCGATCTGAAAGCTGATGTAAATTACTCGTGTTAGTAGCTAAGATTTGGAAATATAGTCGAGCAGGAATAGCGTACAACTTGCAAGTGATCTATGCGCGAAAGGAGGTGGAATACGTGTTCAACAGGAGCGTACACAAGTTATCATTAGGCGTACGAGTATGAATATGGTTGAAGCAGTTAGGCTTGTACGTAGCATCTAAACGTAGACAAAAGAGATGGCTGATGGCCATTAAGGTTCAGGGAAAAGTAATTATCTTGTTTCTACCAGAAGAGGCAATTCGCTGTGCAACCAGCTCTATACCGCGGTATTCGCGTAGTTTCGCGCTACATTAACTTTGCGACAAAGTAAATGAGCTGTTTAGTGGCGTGTCTTACTAGCTACTGGTCTAAGCCTCGCTCTCCCGGTATTATACATGAAGAAACAGAAGCGAAAAAATACCGGAAACGAATGATGAGTCTCGAATAAGCACGTTCCGAGGAAAACCACGTGGTGTAATTTGCTTTTCTCATTGATATTTTTTTTCTCCTCAGTCCGAGCGAGGGATGCAGATGATAATATTTGCGTAACTGGTTATGAAGGTGGGCTGGTACAATGCCGTTAAAGAGAATCGTTCAAGCCACGACCCTTGACTCCGAAATAGCGAGTACGTGTATTTAAAATGTACGCCAGAGATCTTCAGTTCCTTGAAATTAATGCTCGTATAATTATCGCGCGGGTCGCGAAACACCGCGTTGCATATCTCGAAATTGAATTAACAATAAGCTGCACTGCCTGGGATCAATAATTAGTTTTTGAAGTGGGTTTTTATCAGGTGTCTAGAAACTACATCGTTTGTAATTATCAAAGCGTGTGTTCTTGCCGACATCCAACTAATACAACTGTCTCATAAATTACCCCACCTGCATTATACCCCACCTGCACTCGCTGGCCGTAATCACATTCGCCTGGTAGCATTTGTAATAAAATTATGAAGTAAGTGAGTAAACTACAATACCCATTTGTGAGCCATATACACACTCTCGATGGAAAATGATTAACGCTAGAAGTCGGGCAGCGGTAGAAATTAATCGACCATTATTGCATCGATATGCTCGATTTAACTTTCAATTTTAAGCTAATCAGCTTCCCCGTGATACCTAATCGGAGTGAAACACAACACTTTGAATTATAGTTAACCTTGCTTTTACAGAAACTTAAATATCATAAAACTCCCCCAAGATATTGTGATATCCTCCCGAGCTTTGAGTCGGCAAACTCTGCAGTACAAATAACTCCGCTCTCTAACGAGAATAAAAGTAAAAACAGAAGCCCGTCTCGTCGCTAACATTTCGCACCCACTCCGTGAACAGATAACATAAATTCTGAGTACGTTGTTAATTCATTACACGACGGGCGTCAGGTCGGAGTCATCAACGCTCGAGAGTAAAATCGGTCGGACATCAAAGTCCTCTGTATTTATTCGCTACTAAACGTTGTAGGAACACCCCGTCACACCTCCGTGCGGATCTTACGTCGGCGTGGCTCGCGCGCAATTGCAATCCCAGATATTCGCGTCAAAGCATTCCCTAGGTTTCGAATCTACTGCGGAAAAATCTGCACAGTTTATCGCGGAAATGCGCGAGGCATTCCCGTCGCGGAGTTCGCACAGTTTTCCGCCGCAGTTGACTTCGTTGACTCGACATCCCGTAAATTATTATTGCCGATGAATAAGCAACTTCGTACTTGTTTGCTCGATGTAAATGTACGTCGATACGAGTACGATCCTGGTGATCCGGAACTCCGAAAGTACCCCGGAGTACACCGGGTACACTGCAGATGTTCCCTTTGTCGTTGAACGGCTTTGATCTAGGCACCGATTCGTGCAATCGACCGTGTTTGATGTCACACGTACACGTTCCCAAAGTGATTCGCTGTTCGCATCTCAGTTCGGAGGTCGCGCTATCGACGTGAATATTGAATGGTGCAGGTGGATCCTCATTCGCTTTTCGATCAGCGTCGTAGCTGAGCTGTGCTGGATCAGGACACGCGAGTCACAGAGAAACAAAAGTAGGTGAATGCACGTAGTTAGTCTCAAGTTGACTAGGGCTGTGAATGGCGGAGTGATATTTCGGTCTGATGGGAAATCCGAATTCTTTGATTTCGGAAATTCAGGACATTGGAATGCATGATCGGAGTCCCTTGATTTCCGCGAAAAGTATATTCGAGCGAGTCGCTCCATCCGATAATGTGACAACGAATCGAACATTATTGTAATTAATTCACAGATGATCCGATGTACGTGTAGTGATCGCTTGCCTCTAAATATCTTCGACGGGATCATCTGGTATATTCTCTTAGATTCGTTTCCCAGATCCCATTGCCTCTCCTTTTTCTTAATTTCAATTCACTTACTTTTTTTCATTATTTTCTCTTGCCCGTTCTTTGCGTCAACGGTGCGGCGGTCCAGCACGCAGCCGGAATACCGGGTCCTTAGTTAACCGACTGAACGGACAGGCCAGACCGGACGGTCCCGCGGACCCAACAACCAAACTTATTTTCTCCAACATGCCGTGCTGCCCGGTTCTTATCTGATGGTCGAAGACCTGATTCTGTAAAATGATCACGTGGTTCAAATCATTTTGAATATAAAATGGAGAACGGCTGCTCGCTGCCGGTGACTAAGTACGTACAACATATCACGGATGGTGGTTTTCCTCGTTTAAGGGCCTGCAGTCCAGGTGTACGCCGTGACATCTTGATTTCGGAATTCTGTCATTTTTCTTCCATTTAATTACTATTTTCGTTTTTGTTTTTTTTCTTTTTTTTCAATACCAATCCTCATTTCCCTCCCAGCATCCGGTGAATTTTCAACATTGAGCTAAGCTTTCACACGGATGATCCGTACTCACGCCCTTATTATGTGCAATGTGATAAAGATGAATCAGTCCGAGGCAATTTTCTTCGATCACGAGGCAATATCGACCGCCCTATGGGTACTCGGGGAATTGTAAAGGGTAGATGCATCTATCTACCCTCAACCTAACCGCCAGGTGTGAGTAGGTACCTCAACGTATAGATATAGGTATGCGCAGAGATAGGTTGGTCGGTAAGTAGGTAGGTAGTACCAACGAAACTCTTAAACGCAGGTATTCGCCATCAGATAAGATAAGAGTCTCTTGCAGCCATGAATACATAGCTCGAGTATAACGATACTTTATGTCTGGATAAAGAGATGGTAAGCCATATCTATCGCGCACGAAACGTGAGGTGGTTGATGCCGCAAAGAGCGAATAGCTGCGGTGGGAGTATGGGATAGGAAGGGTATATATGTACATAAGAAAGTAACTCGGTGAAACGAGTCGTTCGAAAAAAGCAGCGAGCTTACCTGCCCTTATCCGGCCCTATCCCGCTATCCTATCCTTTATTCTCCGTAAATTACCGCGAGTATTTCGAGAGTAGCCTCCGCAGCGTCATTACGAACGCGAGAGAAGAAGAGATGTAATTTCGCCTCTACTTCGGGACTCGTGCGCCTCCATATAAAATCTTTGGCCGTTGAGTATGTATGTAAACAGGCGTATATGTACATATACATGTACCCGAGTTTCAATCCGATGGTACCGTTACGCTACAAGATTCGCGCGTTACACTTGACCGCCGTCACATCACACGCATACGCACACGATCCATCTTCGCTCGACCAACGCTTTGAGAAGACTTTTTAATCGGGTGCGAAGTACTGCGTCCTACGAATAACCCGAAACGAACGGAGAGAAAAAATGAGAACTCCACTACTGAATGCAATTAGCGAAAATTCATAAATTGTACGAATCTTTGGAAAAATATATCGAATCTTACCTTCGCCATACTCGACACTTGGTTACCGTCATTGAAATTCCTCATTCGAATTCACATCAACTGAACATTCGATCGTGGCAGAGGTGTCGTGAAAGGTGGAAGAACCCATTGTGAAAAGAATTAGTGACAGTATCTGCGCGTGGGTGTATCGGCAGCAGCGGCGGCGGCGAAGGCAGTGGTACGCATAGCAGATAGACGATAGTTTACGATGGAACAAGAAATTCCGTCAGCATATCGTGTCACTGTATATTACATGATATTGCGACGCTCAGGGATACCAGGGGGAGAAGAAAGATAGGGCTACTTCGAGAGTGAGACGCGAAGAGGAAAGTAGTCTCGCAGTTGATTCGCGTAACCTTGCTGCGGTACATTAGCGAGAAGTCCGCGAGCAGTGACTGCTGCTTTTTGCGCGAAAGAGCCACCCTTGTGGTCAATTATCTTCATACAAAAACGGAGTCCACCGGTAATCGCTCAGACCAGACTTGGCTTTTGCTGGAGTGCTGGCCAAAGCTGCTGCCCAGAGATTTAGTCCTCTCGATGTCTGATGGTTTCCGAAGCTGAACGTCGGGAGGACACCGGTAATCTCTTTTGCCACCAGGAGCTCTTGGCAACCACGTTTTTTCGGCACTTCCGTATAACTTGCCGCAATTGTCGATTTCTATATGTACGAGCAATCGATTCATTCGATCGGAAATAATACAAGAAAAAAAACAAAAAAAAAAAAACGGAAAAGGGAGTTCCACGAAGGACAGCTTCCTTCTATGGACGTGTAATAACGGTGCGACACGCTGCAGAGAGTCATTCAATTATAATTTCAAACAGAAAATGCAAATATATATATATATATATATATACGAGAAGTGACAGTTTCGCAGATTCAAAAACTACCTCGACACGTTCCCCGTGCACACGCACACGCACGCGCGCGGACGCGCGCGTATACCTTCGCATCATCGTATTAGGTCTTTCGACCGAGTGGAATGAGACTCCGTAAGTGTGTACGCATAATCCGACTGCGAAATGATTGCCATTACGCCGAAATGTACGCACACGAGAGCGTAACACCGTGCACGTGGAGAGGCTAGGGGTGCATACGAATGTAATTCAATTATTTTTACAAGATTGACGTGGCAGTCGTTACCGGTCCCCGTACCCCGGGTCCACCGCCGGCTCACCGGTCAAGTTGATCTTGTGGGCTTGGAGGTCGGCGGACCGTCAGCCCGCTGCAGATAACACATGCGAACGAGACTACTTTGCCAATTTTCCTCGAGCTAAATCGTTCTTTTCAGTTGAGTATTATTGCAGTCGTAATTATTCTCATTTATTTCGAATTTTTTACCTTCGCCTGCAGTTTTTGTATTCTTCAGGCTAGGATATCCTGAAAAAACTTGACGAGGATTTTCAATTTTGATTATCATGATCGCTTCGCTGATCTCCGCTCAGCTGGTCGTCTGCTCGGATCATAAAAAAAAAAAACTGTACGGTTAGATTTGAATGTCAGTGTTCAGCTTGAAGTCGCTTTTATAGCGACTACACATACGATAATTGCGAATTAACGTTTCACAGCGTATATTTGCTATAATGTTGAATTTGCTTTCCGCTCTGCGAACTATACATATATACGAATGCCAGAAGATATCGGTGAGAAAAGCTGAGGCAAAACTAAAAACGTTCTTTGCATACGAAGCAATTATTTGAATTCTCTGGTCATGACCCGACCTGAATTTTCGATCAGAACTTCACGAGCGAGCAGAGTTACTCGTCTACAAATACCCGTTGATATACAACCTCACCCAGACTTATAGATCCTCACATTGAGCAATGGTATCGGTAATATGGTCGGTCGAACGCTCAAATGCACGGTCGATGAACGGATGGACGGACGGACGGCAGAAGGATGAACGGATAGATGGACAGACGGACGGACGGACGGACGGACGAACGAACGAACGGATGGATCAGTTCGGGGACCTACGGGCCATCGGGGGAGGGCACGGGGTAATTACACAAGCAAACAAGGGGCGGTCCTCGCAAGATTATAGGGTCTTCGACGGTGCCCCTCTAGCCCTCCGCTGCCCGTAATTACGGGCCCAAACTGCTCGCCGTGGCATTCTTTCTATCGTGGATCTCTCGATGCAACCCTCTAGGTGATGCCCGGCTCTTCGATGAGATCCTCTGCCCAGTGGCGGCCTAACGCGCGCGGGGCATAGTTATGAAGTCCGGTTTTGGCCACCCAAAAATTTCGAATCCACGTCGATTCCTCTGAGAAAGGTCAGCGCTCGTAAGAAGCGAGAGAATTTAGTTGAATATCGGAGTGAAATGATAAAACGTCGATTCTCCGTGTACGAGCGCTCACATTATACCTGCCGTTCTACTATGATATTATATTTTTGTAATTACGAGTTTTACCTTCGAAAGATGTAACTGGAAATACCCGAAAATATCGAGGAAAACACTTTTTGTTCTTCTTTTACCTTGAGTAATAATATTTACTCATGTTTTTTTTTTTCCTCGCGGGCTTACCGGCAACTGTAACGCCGTTAATTGAGTTATTATCTAATTATCTGATCGATCAGGACGATATAATTCTCGATAGCGGTACGTACGAAAGTTAACTAGCCTCTAGCATCCTCCCTAGACCCAGTTTTCAGAGAGGGAATGAAAAGCTGAACTGGTATCCTATGACCTAACTGTTCGAACCCGAACGTGGGTGTATAAGATGGCTGCTGGATCTCGAGAAAAAAAAAGCCCATAATTACGTACGTATCGCCTATATTTCCTGGTACCCGGGCGCGGTGCAGAGCACAAAAGATAATAAAAAGTTGCGCTCAATTTACGGCTCGGGACGGTGTATCTTCTTTAGTTGTTGAAAGGCGAGCTCCATCACTCGTTACACACTCATTTTCCAACTGAAAAATAAATAACTTTACACTGTTTTAGCCAGATGCTCTACTCCCGGAACGAAGGTAGCCGGGTACAGGTATCGTGTATATGCAGGTATACCGCAGCAGTTAGAGCTGCCCTGCTATAGATCATTATTCATCGATAATGGTTACTCCGTTCTCATTAACATCCTTCTTCGCCACTTTTCCACGTATTCGCATTACGAAGTATATAACTGCAGTTTATCCAACTTTAGGAACTTCCGTATTATCAAGTTTTTTCCTCCCCCTCTCTAAACGCCGTTACTTATCGGTATGATTACCTTGTATTAGTATTGTATCGAAAGACTCGGTAATATCTCGTGCCAAGTGTATGAAAAGAGCACCGGACGGCTACCGAGTATCTATACAGTTAAGAAATTGGAAAAGCGCTGCACGACTGTTTTATTCGGTATCTCCTAAATCGTCAGCATTTCGATATAATATTTGGATACACTTTCGCAAAATAAATCGCAGTGAAGCTTTCATTTGAGCCTCATTTCAATGACATTGATGCTCGGAGAGATCAGATCTCTGGATAATAAATATTTACGCTCAGGCCGTTTTTACGATCGAATTTTCAACGAGGTGGTGGCGGTGGTGATTGATTCGGAAAAGTTAATGTACTCGGCGATTTTTTTTTCCACCCGAGGTGCCTTTGTGGGATATGCAATAACACCCACTTGCGCACGCGTGTGCTGCAGTATAGCTAAGAATATGTATATATATATATATATATATATATATGAAAGATATTTGTACAGTTTACTCCAGTTATCATAGAATTGATCTATACCAAGCCAACGCGGATACACGATTCGCTAGCCTGCAGGCCGGCCGCTCGGTTATTTTCTCGTTTTTGTATAACTTGAGCCTTAAATTACGGGGTGGGATATGCACGTATTTTTCCCGCCGGAGGTCGGAAAATTATGGCGGTACCTCGAGCCAACTGTGAGATTGGAATATCGGAAAGATCCGTTGGTATACCCGGGGTTTTGCGAGTCGCGGTTCATTCAAGTTGAATTTCAATTATGGAAACAGCATTAGCTACTGAAATACTTTCAAATTTTCGTCGTCCGTTCGTTCGTTCGTTCGTTCGTTCGTTCGTTCGTTCGTTCGTTCATTCGTTCGGACAAGAATAGTGTCTCGATAATAACGTATTCAACGTACGGCCGAAGGAATAAAGTCTCGAAATTTACGAGAACTGGTTCCATTGGTTGTCAGCCAAAAGCCTATAAAGGCCTCTGGCTCGCATTCCGATACGTTAAAGCTAGAGATTGTTGCTGCGCCAGCATCGCCAACAGCAGTGGCAGCAGAAGCAGAAGCAGAAGCAGCAGCATCGGGAGCAGGGATAAGAGCCAACGGTACGCCACGCTGTAGGAGAGAAGGGCGACGATCGGAGGGCAACTTTCAGTGGCACCGGTGTAGACCGGAGTCACCTCATCTCGTCTCACCTTTGTCCGTCCGTATCGCTACATGTGCCTATTAAAAGGCCGGACGAATTGCGTACAGCCAGAGTAGTTGTCAGTAACCATTTATTCACAGGCGGCGATAACATCAGCCGCGAGGCGCCATATTGTCAATTATTATTTCTAGTGATTCCCATCATCCAATTATGAGACTTACCGGCGGGGTTCCCTCAGTCAGAGCCCGGTCTAAGGCCCAAAGGCAACGTGGCCCTCCTTCACCTCTGCCACGCGAGGCCCACGGCAAATCGCACCCTGTTCCTCGGGATGCGCTTCGTTATTGTTTAATTTAGGCGCGTCAGCGTGCGACGGGCTCGTTTATCACCCTCGACCTGTTGGAGTGGCTAACTGTTTTAAAAAGTTAAATCGAAAGCGAGCGGCGACCGGTTGCGAGGCGTGCGAGCCTCCGCTGCCCAGCGTCCCTCCGTTACCGAACAGACCGAAAGTGAAGCACACCGTCGAACATCCTCCGAGAGAGGCGAGGAACGGAGGCGAATACGATGCGAGGAGGACCGAGAGCGGGGGTTCCGCGCACCTCGAAGCGAATGAGAAACCAAGAGAGACAGACGCACTATAGACGATTAAGTGGAACACAGCCGACTGTTAGGCAGAAGGGTCATTTCGGCTCCACTTCATTATGCGAGATAGTAAATTGTTTAGCCCGCTTACGGTTGGATATTATAATACGCTGCTCAGCGTACGTTCTTCGCACCAACTTTAAACATCTCCACCGGCTACCGCCATGCCCCTTGTTCCACTTATTGCTTTGAGTCAGATCGGAATGCCAGATCACATCGCAATCACGTCGATCGATCGATCGATCGTTCGATACATCTGGCGCAAAGGAATATAACTCCTCGCGTATTTCACTCTTCGCGCTGCAGGTCATCCCGGTTCGGTTGCACGTGTTCGATCGTCATGACGATCGCCCCGAATCAATTCAATTCTTCGTATCATCGTTCGTTCTTCGAATACATCGTCGTATAACATCGTCGTCCCTCCGTGTGACATTCGATAATAATTTACAGAAATTGTAAGATTGACAGAATAACCCGCGTTTACAGACCTCATTGAAGGGTGTCCGGGGTGTTGTTGCCTTAACGCTGTACTTGTATGACCTTTTGACCGACGTTCCGGTATCCAGGCGCACTACTCACATCGTGACTCGTTCCTCACGCTGCGAAGATGAGTCCTCGATTAACAAGCGGCCGTTTCTGTCAATCACTTGTTATTACGAGCAACGGACTATATTTCACCGAGGTTGTCCTCCCACGTCTGAAATTATTAACTTCGAAATGGTGCTATAAATTTAGCTCGGCTCTGTTAAACAATTTCACCACTGTGGAGAACTCGATGCTTCATCCATCCATCCGATTCTATTGTCTCACGGAGTAGGGAAAAATTTTCGTTCCATCGATAGATAGAGAAATGCGCTCACGTAGCAGGAACGTGTGCCAACATCATTCAAACGCCACTTTCCCATACGGTGGCTATGGATTCCATCGGCGCACGAACGTTACTAGATCCGAATGCGGCCCGGTGGTATTTGCACGTTTCGAACAATTGCAATTGTGTGACCATGGCCAGCTCTCAAGCGATCCACCTCTACTCTGGAACGAACGGACAATCTTATTGGCTGGTATAAAAATTTCGATCAACCGTTTGCAATTTCTATTTCGCAACTAAAGCTCACACCGTACCCGTTCAATATCGACTGAAATCTCCACTTTCGCGGAATTGTTTGACGTTCGGATAGCCTCGGAAGTTTTCTCGGCATACACTTTTTCGTTGTTTGGTCGACTCACTTCTACAGACGAAGCCTGTAATTATGCTAAGTAGTCGGATTCTGAACCGTACCAACGCGGACAAGGCACGTTCTGTTGAAAACGCCGATGTGAAATAGTTTCGATTAACGAAAATCTCCCGTTTATTTCCCCTTGAGTTGATCACGCGCGGATATATTTGGATTTCACATCGTAACCTTGTCGGGCTATGCCCTTTTGATTTATATCCGCCCCCTGAACCTATCCCTAAATTATATTCAATCATTTAACACCTTTATTCTACTCGGCGATAGAACTTCTGTTTGTGAACAGTGATAGTCGGTCTTGAGCCTGATTTCTGACTGCGGACAACATTTGAAGAATATTAACTTATTTTCCATTTGCATTTTATTTCACGTATTTCATTCGCCTATATTCATTTCGATTGGTGTTTATTTTTACGGCAATTTCGATTGCTATTGATCAATTATTATTTTTATTTGTGTTTGCTTCAACTGTTTTGTTATTTACCATTCACTACTTGAAAACCTGCTGCCATTTTTCAATTGAATATTCAATTAACCGCTCGCGCCGTTTCGACAATATATCCACGCAATCGATTGAAAAAGCTCTAATTATAATCAAGGAAAATAATTTCGGGAGAGTCAAGTATCTAATTTGAGTCAACTAAAAGTTTTACCGTTGCTCAAGGTAGCTGATAACTCAGTGTCCTATCATGTAAAGACGGAGAAAAGAATTTGCCTAAAATTCTGGAAGTTTATCTGATGGGGATCGATCCGTGAACATTATTTTTCTGAGTGAATCATGAGTGTTACACTGCAGCTTCGCTGTAACATACCTACTTATATTCGTAATGTCCTAATGGGGAGTTTCGGGACGGTTCGCTATCGCTTCTCTTTGGCTATGAGGGGGAATCGTTTGAAACTTTGAATTCTGGTCACATCGGATTTACATATTTGCTGGCCGTATGTTACACTGTGAATAAAAGTACACGAGGGGCCCGCAGCGGTTTTTCGGGCGTGGGGTGGTGAAGTGCCGAATTACAGAATCTCATTTGAATAAACATAGCCAACGACAGAACGTACGTATTTTTATTTCTTAAAGAGACGTAAATGTTCTTGCGCCATGCGTCTAAAAAAGCGTTAACCACCGACGAACACGGTCCTCGGGTAGGACTCGACACAAATAAATATAAACTAAATAATCTTATTTGTCCAGGTAAATTAGGCAGGACGGTAAATAACCCAGGACCTCGAAGCATCGGACTCCACCGTCACCGCCGCGTTACTCTAAACTGGTACAGGCGGCAGGGGGTGGTTGTCTCGGTGGTTGTAGCTGTTGCTAATTAAGCCAAATCTGGCACCTCGGCACGCAACTATACCAAGTAAGACCGAAGAACACGTAGGCATAGCTAATATATAATTTACATCTACAAGAGTATATACATGTGGTTCTTACAGAATCTCCGCAATGTTGCCTCTTCCGTAATACCGGTTATATGGTAAGTTTTACTTTCAAGACAAACAGAGCGGCAGAAGGCATGGCGGCGCTTTTGAGACAGTCGAACGCTAACTCTGAGCGAATAATTGTTCGGAGTCATGAAGTACGAACTGTCATATTGTTCCGAAACGACACGACACACAGTTTTTACTTTCACAGCTACCTCTATTACTCTCGGTACAATCCCTCTTTTAAACCCTTCGAGTACAATCTCGATTAACCCTTTTGCAATCCCGTCAAAGTCCGAGCCAAACATAGTCGATACGAAACCGTCCATCGTTCGTCACTTCTATTCCGTAACAATATGCACCGAAACTCGAAAGTTTTGGATTTTGTCCACCCATCCGAAAAGAAGTTTATGTCCGATAGAAAGACGTGTACACTATTGGAGAATTTTTAGGCATTCATCTATAGTAGCATTTAAATGAATTCCTTGCCCAATACTTTCACGCACGCTGCGAGCGGTCCAGTCCAGAATTCAGCTCCACGCTAATAAATGTCGCTACCTCACTGACGAGCATCTTGTCCGAAGTTATCAAAATTTTTATTCCGGAGCCGCAAACGCGTCACGGCTGTATAAAGCAGCACACGTGGTACGTAGGTAGGTACGTGTTACACAGGTGCACCTCGTACTTTTACGCGTTCACCGAACGGCTAGACTGCACTGTGAAAGTATACTAATCAACGTCTCAATTATTTTCCCGACAGAGCTGTGTAATTAAATTTTACGTCCGTCGACACAATTGCCAGCGCGGCCCGGTCTTGACCGTAAAAACGGACAACTCGGACCAACGAATAATCCTGCCGGACCATCCTCGCAAATGCATACCCTCCGTATTATGCATTCGAATGTAACTTCAAATAGAAATGATGTCGAACGAAAATGTAGACAGTAAGCTTGATCCAACCACCTCTCATGGACATGAAATTGTGAAAGGTGTCTGATGATCTATAAATAGGTGAGTATATCTTACACCAGTTTTTGAATCACGGGTAAAGCTATTGTATTTGGTTATTTTTTGATTCTCACTTTTTATTACTTATTTCGAGTTGTTATTACAATAGCTTTTTTGTGTTCCAAAGCCACTCTCTGAACCCGCGTTACGATGCGGAGGAAAAAGGTGAAGGTGAAGAGGTAAACGGAGAGAGACGCGCCACGCCGGACATGCGCCGGAGATGCGGCGGCAAGACAAGTCGAGCCAAACTCCTACGATCACGGTCTGGCTCGTCTGGTTTTCTCTGTCTACCTGAGAATCGGCCGTATCTACCCTACGCCGGTTCTCCACTTTCTCCTTCTTCTTCTTATTTTCTTTTTCTTCTCCGCTACTACAGAGATACCCAAGTTGCCGGTACAGCGTACACGTATACACACAATGGCTCTGATGACACAAGTGCGTTTTGATACACGTGCGCGCGGAGGTAAGAAGAAAGAGAAAATACCCACTCGGGAGGGCCTAACGCGTGCTGGAGGTTGGGCTGCTGGTTGTTTGAACCGAGACTCGTATATAATATTCATGGGGCTACGCGCAGACTACGTCGAGGTGATATTAAAACGTCTCCAACCCCTTAGCGCGATAGGATCACTCAATATTAAATGTTTATAGAGGTCGGCCGGCCGTAGACAATGGTGTTTCACGAGCACCGCGCGCGGTGCTGCTGCGGTGTGGTGAGTTGAGTGGGAATACGCGATCGGGAGGAGGAAGAAGAGGCGAAGACAAGGGGAGGAAGAAATGAAGAAAAGGAGGAAGAGAGACGGGAGTGAAACGCGCGCGCGCGATCTGATAACAACTGTAACGTTCGGGGTGGATCACGTCTGGTGAGCGGTACAGCGCCTTCCTTCGACGGTCGACTTTGAAATTTTTAAACATCACTCCGAAGAGGATTTCTTTATTTTCATCGCGGCTATTTGTCTTATAACGTGCGGACGGAGTTTCGTACGAAAGCTTTATCCCGCGATCAGTTGCAGTCGCAGGATTATGATAATATCTTCTACCTCTGCAACGATTATTATATTTCAGTCACACGCGACACGATCGTGCAGGATTGAGCCGCTGAGATTTCAGCGAATACACGTATAATAGTTATGCATCGATAGCTCTTGCGAAAATGAATCACAGCGTACGTATCCCTGCGTTGGAAACGACGTGCGGTGAAATATGCAACGAACGAACGAAGAAAACAAAATACCACCACCTCGTGAATTGTATCGGAACGCGAAAACGAAACTCGAGTAAAAGCATGCCGAGATCTTTCGCATCCAATAGATCGTCTGCGGCCGGAGATATAGTTGCCGGATTATTTTCATACTCGACGCTTCCATCAAATCCCTTTGCGAGCGAGCCCCAGGGCTTATCTCACTCGAAGACAATCAGAGGAGATTCTCATTCGAAAAACGTTTTTCGTCATCCCCGCCAATAACCCAGTGGGAGATCCCGGGATCCCATGTAATAATCGGTGTAATAACATCAAGAAAAACCGCGAAGCGAAAAATAAGCGAACCGCGTAGCTTATATACCCATCTCAAGAAGATAATAAAAAAAAAAAAAAAAGAAGAAGAAGAAGAAACTCGCTACTCGAGCGTGGGCGTGCATCCACTGGCATCCCTCGTACATCTTCATTTTGACTCAATGTAATTACCCGTTATAAGGGAGAAGAGGGGGTACTCATCTCCGTGAAGGAGATTCCGCATGTACCGATGCCTAGGGTGCGGCTCTAGGCGTGGGTGACGGACTGACAGCCGACTGCCGACTGTCGGATTATCCCCTGCATACTTGTTCACTTAGTTAGGACTGCGTTTAAACTCCATGTTTGTACTTTAGTAGCAAAGGCTCCGCTCCGCAGACGTAATCGTACGATTCATGATATACTCACATACACCCATATATATCACAACAACTCGGGGGCGGATGAATTGTTCAGGTCCGCGCTGCACCGAATTTCTTTAAAACTACCATATAACTTACGGTAGCTTAAAACGAAACATGCACGGACCACGAAAAAATGAATTATCTGCTATTGTTCGTCGGCTGAGACCTGACCATAACAACTGTGAAGGAGAGGAACGGTCGAACTAATCCACCCTCACCCCAGTATCGCGGAGGTCTAATTCTGGCAATGATTTGCATATTATGAAGCATCTATAATCCGATAATTCTACCTTGGTATAGAAACATTTTGGCGTACGTCACGCGAGTATTGAGTCAGAGCGGGGCTACATTGGAGAATCGACCGCAGTTACAGTGCAATTAACATGTGCGGTGAAAATACACATTCACGTCTACGTGCCGCAAATTGAAATCTGGCAGGTGGAGTTGTGGCTATGCTTGGATATTGTAAATGCTTCGATGCCTCACTGTTCTGAATGGCAATTAAGCAAGAACGCTGGTTTCCGAGGATTATCCGAGTTGGCATAGGTACCGTACATTTGGATACACATCTTTCGATGTGTTTGACGAAAAACGATGGGTAGCCATCTGCCGTCCGATAGCCAAAAAGTTACGAGCGTCGGTCCGAAGATATTCATACGAACAAACGAAGAAAAGTGTCTTTTAAAGTAATCCCGCATTTGGAAACTATACGAATCGCAGAGGGTATAATTACAGCATGCGTACAAAATGTACCCATACAGGCAGCCGTAATTGTCCATTTGATTCACCACCGCGAGTCTTTACTACGGAGGAAAATTATCTAGGAATTGGTGTGGGTGGCTAAGAAGGCCCCTGAAAACCATCACCGAGAAGAGGAAGCAGCCGAGCCCAAACGAGGCAAAAATTGATTCGGCAGGTGAAACCTCTAGGTCTGTTCCCTCTGTTGATTTAAGCAGCGTACCGGCCGTACGGCGCACTATAATCAGGACCGGTACACCGTCATTACCCTGTTGTCAGCCGCCTCCCCACCTCTGCTCCTTCCCTCCGATTCCTCGCCCTCGCCGGCTCTCCTCGCATGCCCCCACATCCCCCCCGAACACACTCTCTCCCGCAACCACCGTCAGAGGAAAAAAGGCCCATCCCTTTCTGGGGACTCGAAAGAACCTCATCCTCATCCTCGTCGTCATGCTCAGCATCCGCCTTCTCTCCGCCTCTCAATCGTGTCCTCGCGCGTAACGAGGCTGCTCGGATTCAAAGCATAATTAATTGATATACCTGAACGTAGGTAATTGCCAGGTTGCAAGGATTCTGGACTTTGACTACAATGTGATGCTTTGATCTTACGCTTCGTCGGTACGTTAAAAACTTACTCATTCAATTGGGGAGATGAAAAAATCCACTCAGGAAAACATTATCGTGCGAGTCCCATTTATTCAGAATCGTTTGGAAGAAACACTGGGAACATGTGTTACGTCAATCTCCCTGGCAATCGAATCGACGTGATCGAACGATATTCAGTCTCACGAAGGCATGAGCATACCGCGGTATGACCGGACATCAAAGCGGCATGCGCAAATATCCGTTGGAAATGGACCTAATTACTTACCCCTGTTATACACGTCGTATTCTATGACGGGTGTGTATGTGCAAGAGCATTCCGGGATCATATATTTAATCCAAAACATCGAACATCCGTTGACCATTTCATGTCTGAATTAATTCTGAATCGATAAGACTGGCGGTAGAAAATAATTCATGAATTCTCCCATGTTCTAGCAAGTATTTTACTGGATTAATGTGGAAACTGACATACCGCAAGAAAGCTCAATCTATATGATAAGGATATATTCTGGTTCGTCGAATACGTCTCTGGTGAAGAAATATATCATTGCACCGTTCATGACTACAACACGTCCCGTGGTACGTTATAGATAACATGTAAGTAAACACGGAGGATTCATGGAGACAAACATGACATTTTCAGTCAGCAGTTTTCGAGATTCTTCTCGTCGTTGTTGAAAACCGTCCTCTTCATTTGATCAAATGCAGTGATTTTAGTGAGCACTCGTCGATGACTCATTTGGACCTCGGATGTCAGTGCAAATTGATCGATTGCAGTGATGGATATTTTTCCGTGGCCTCAGAATCTTCCTTTTATTTTATACGCTAATACAGTTTGTGAAGGTGGGCCTTCCTCAGTTATCATCGCCATGGTTATTACCATTACATGACTGTTATCACAATTGTTAATTCCGGATTCGTTAAGGCAACTAATCATTGATGAGGTAATAAGCCTTGGTAATCTGGGTTTACATTGGAATGGTACGTAGGCGTGTGAGTATCCATATGGCTTATAGATCGGTAACCGCGCAGCATGTGCTACGCTTGGTCAGGTGTACCCGTCTGTTGTTTCAATTACTTATTGAATGAAGGCATTAGGGGTTCGATGGCCGTTATGAAATTACACGGAATGAAAGCGACAGAAAGGGTCGAATTTCCTTTCATGTCGAGAATTACTCGCTCGAATGTTACGTGTAGTTATGGGTAGAATTCAAATTATCATCATATAATTACGATCGAACTTCACAGGTAAGTTCGTTGATAGTTCGATTATATGCATGCTTGTATCGCAAATAACGGCAGCTCGCTAAACGATGAATGCTCCGATGAATTTTTGGATATGACTGAATTGGCGATTCACAGATATTTATTTAATGCGTATTCGATTGGAATACAAAAATATCTTGTTATTTGTTCAACCAATCGCTTACGCGATTGTCTATGTTGGATCATAGTTGATTGTCACGTTGCAAATATCGGTTTTTAGGCACCATTAACCATTGGAACGTTTCTCGTTCTCACATATGATTGATTTCCATATGTATAGAAATCGTATGGCCGATCAACGGGCAGAGTGAGAGGAATGGAGTTGGTGAAGCGAAAGTTGCGTACTCAACGGTGGAAAATGTCTCATTACTCGAAAAGCCACGATCGTTTATCCGTTTCTTAGTAGCTTACTAGATCAACGATCATTTCCCGTCGGCCACCCCAAATATTCCTTGTTCCCGTATAAAAGATTTCTGCAGCTCCAAACCTAGATTTCAATTCGTGTGTTAAAGTCAAAGGAATGACAGGTTTTTCACAAAAAATGGAATCCGCGTGTAAAATTTTTATGATTCATAGATTGTTACAATAAGGCATTCATCCGAACCACGTAATACGCTCGGTAAAACGGATATCTCAAGACCACGAGTTCGATGTGGTCATAAAGTTCGAACGCGTGTCAGCACGAATTCGATGAGTGATCCGTAACAAACCCATAGCCTTTCACCTTACATCTTCCACCGTATTTCTATCCGAATGTCCGTCCGTGTTTCGTGACGTAACGTTAACCAAAAGCCATCCATCGTCCATCCCGTGACGACTGAACTTTGCGGGTATCGACCATACATACGTGTCGTCGTTTTTCCCTATGCGACACCGAGTACCACTCGTTTATACCTACGTGGTACGTAGAGGTGGTAATACCCTCAGCCTACTTTACCTAACACATGGATGAAAAGAGGGGTACGGGATCAACTCGCAAAAGTAACATCGAGGGTAGCTCTTTTGACGTCTAATTGGCTGCCGGGTACGTGCTACTCGTGTTGCAAAGGCGCGGTTGTCTAACGTACGAAGTACATACATTCTGAGGCTTCAAAGCAGTCGATAGAGTTACCAGAGAAGTGGGTTCGGATGTCAGTTGAGATGTAGAGTACCTTAGCAACTCGCTAGCAAACTCGACAAAACTCACAATTTCTGCTCAACGTTCCAACTTTAGTGTTATATAGAATATTTATATAGAGGCGAATTTACAACACTGTTCAACGTTGGAGTATTTTCTAAGTGTTGCTATGGTCTCTGTAATCGCTCGACAGATTTATTATACAGAACAGTTTATGAGGGGAGTATATCATTGATTCGTTCAACTCCAGCTACCGACGCGAGTCATACTTATTGTTAGTAAGGTAATTAATTACGCTCAATACGACTACGGGTGGAAGACAGATCAGAGGCAGCACTCAGTCAACCGGCGCACCGGCAGCAGTCTAGGGAGCGACAAAGTACCTACCTACATCACGGAAGCTCGTCACGATGATCAAAGATCGATAAATATAGAGATAGGCATCTACCTATTGCAAACAAGGAATTCCTACCTGTTAACGCCGTATACGTATATTGAGATTCCGATTTGTATGCATTAGCTCGTTTGTACCTAAACGAATGTTTACCTAGCGTACGCATATATGCGGGCATATGGGAACCGCGTGACGCGATTCGTGGAACAATACCGCGTCCCATGATCTCTAGCAACTGACATGGAATACAAATTTACATTCGACGAATGATGGTACAACTTGAAATTTATATCTTGCAGCTAGTGCAATCGGAATAGTCAACTACCGGTATCAAATTTCGAGTGCATAACTTGTACCGCTCTTTTCTACAAAAAAAAAAAAGAAGAAAATAAACGAACGTTGGTAGTGCGATTCGGTTATCGACTCATTGCACACGAGCCCGGTATAAATCCCGCAATTCACAAAAGGCTTTTATTACCGAACCCGTACAGGTATAACTACGATTCACTTCGCAAGCTTGGAATTTACCCGTGAAGGAATAAAGTGAACGATTTCACTCACTTTTCTCCCCATAACTTACCGGGAATGGTTTCGAATCTAGGAAATGACGTGTACTGGCAAAAGTTCTCACTCACGAATTCTAAATCAACGTCGCCAACACTGGTAGCCGTTGAAGCTAAGCCGCGACCGACGACTGTAATTCTTTCGAAGATGGTACACGAAGTCCGATGGAACTGCTCACAATCAGTTATATTCAGTTGCATTCATAGAATTATACCGCATATTTCGCTGCGAAGAACGAATGAACTTCAGAGTCAAATCCCAACGGACATCAAATTTCTATTTGTATACATTATTCCAGCCAACCATTTCGTTGATAGCTATTCGATTATGTTGGGGCATTTTTGAATAGTTTTCATTGTTAAAATTGTGGGCGTCCGGACACGGGACGATTGTTTAGCATAAAGTGGTTGCGAGTATTCGAGCGCAAGATGTTGGCAGATGGGAGTTTAACTGGCACTCGTTGTAAATTATTAAATGGACAACGAAATTCGCGAGGGTCCTCGGGCAATTTCTTACATTTGAGTAAAAGTTCGACCCGAATGTCCCACGTGTACGACTGTGCACGATCTTCTGGCTATTCCAGCTGACTCTTTGATCCCCTCTCCGTACGGCAAACACGCTCTCCTCACAACTCGTTTAGTCTTGGCCTCTTCGTCTTCTGCTTCATCGGCCTGCCACCGTAAACCGGACGTAGCACAGTTTACGACTACTTCCTGGCGAGGCTACAAGGCCCTCTAACGAACTCTCTTTCACTCGTGGAAGTGAACAATATACGTGTAAGATCTCGTTCCCTCGAACGGTGTGCTTTTATACTTTGGTATTTTCATACATTGCAGTTTCGTCTATAAAATAGAACATCATGTTACGCTGAATAGGTGGATCGATTCCACGTTTTCAAGATCAATTGGCAACGATTTTACATTAAGTATTCTGAAA
The DNA here is from genome assembly GCF_917208135.1 of Athalia rosae. NCBI lineage: Eukaryota > Metazoa > Arthropoda > Insecta > Hymenoptera > Athaliidae > Athalia > Athalia rosae. Next base: position 21,179,244 of record NC_064026.1, on the reverse strand, counting down.
ATGATTATCCCGTTAGCTGGCACAGTCCGCAGTAAATCATTGCCAATTCGTGTTGCTGTTTGCTAAAATTGAGACGATCCTGCTAAGTTGAGGAGATACAAACTGCCTTCCTTACGTTAAAGTGTAACGATATCGAACAGTCACTGACATCTTATAACCGATGATTTGCGGTCACCACCCGGCGCGGGCGTGCTGCTCGTAATCTTCCGCAATGCGTTGTACGTACTGGAATCACCTGATTACGGGTCCGCGAAAGTATTAAATAATTCGACACGTTTCACCATTGTGATATAAAAAAGGAGCAAGCCACCAGGGATCGATGCCAATTTTTCAATTATCGGTCTTGGTCTACTTTTACCGCATGAAATGTAGACGATTTGAGAAGGAGGTCTATGTTGTTAAAAGTATGTGGTCAAATTATTTGCCCAGAGCACGTGACTCTGAGAATGAGTTCAAGGTTCACGGATTGAAAATACATCCACACACAGACGGACGAGGAATCGTCGGAATTCGCAGTCGGACGATCAACTCGCAAATTTTTGGCAGAAGATCTGTCGATGAAAATATACAGATAAAAATTTTTCAGGAATGACGAAAACGTGCGTACAGATGGGCATAATCTACGCTAGAGAAGTCAGTATTTCCGAATGAATAAGGTACGCCGTATGCAGGCAGCAACTGACAGTTTGACAGAGCATTGAACATGATATTCACGTGCGCGCATAGCACCGAAAACGCGTAGGTGAATCACCATTACTGATCAATATGCCATGGCATGTATGAGACCTTGAAGAGAATACGTATGGAATGTCCGAAGCGATAGTTGTTACCTCCTGGGAACCACCGGTGTCACCATTATAGGTATACACCATACCGGCCACGCCTGCTTGGTAAACGAATGCATGTTGCTTTTCGAATATCACTTGACCTCTGGTGAACCGAGACGAGACTTGGGTCAATGGATCTTTCTCGATACCTTCAGCAGTCATATCGGATTGTCCGCAGCTGTGGAATCACAAATACGAACCGTGCAATTTATAGTTGATTGCTGGTCCAAAGCTGTCGATACTCTGAATATGGTATAGTGTATAATAAAGCCGATGTCTCTGAGGTAATTTTCAGAACTGTTCACAGGAACAACGCTGTAGAATATAATAGATGGATTACGGTAAAAGCTCACTATTCAGATGTGTAGTTCTTTTTCCGCATTCGTCATAGTTTATACGGAGGTAAAAGATTCGCTCTGCATAGCATATCAATCTAACGATAAAAACAACGTGCTCAAGTATATTAATTCTATTTCTGGCTACTCAACGAGTATTTTGCCGTATTTCATCATGTGAGTGAGGAACGTATCGCGTGTCTTTTCATACTCGAGGATTATTTTGAAGTCAAGTTGATTTTCACCGATGCCGGTGGTTTTAGACGTAAAACGTGACATGCAAGATTTCAATATAAAACCAGAGAGAATCTGGTATGTGGTACCTGTTATGTGGTTGAGCACATCTCAAGCACTTCTTATATCCTCTTGCGGAATATGTCAAAACTCTGAAAGATACATCAGCTCTGGCACACAGGTAGATTTTTTCCCATCTCGCATTATTTCAAACCACCGTATTGAAAACGAAAGTGTACTTATTCATACTGTCAGCGACGCATTGTCGTTACGACGACCACTAAATGCTACCGGTTCTCTATGGCAGAATTGATTCGAGACGGAAGAAGGATAACACAGCTGAAACAAAGCTGTACCTACATCCCGGAAACGGCGAGCCCAGCATTATTCTCTATCTTTTTTTCAGTTCTTTCTTCTACGTTTGTCGAACTCATTCAATGCGATGCAATACGTGTGTAGAAAAATACATACAGGTGGTCTATGCCCATAAAACTATATAATTACAGCCCCCATAGCGCCGCAGGAAAATTCGAATTATGATAATTCGTTAAGTTGAATGTACAATTAAATTTAGGTTTGTTGAATCAATCCAAAACGCTCGCTTATTTATTCATTTATTTATTTATTTATTTATTTGCATGCCTACAAACGCTCCCAGAAATATAGTTTGATAACATTGGCCACGACGCATGCGGGGCGCAAAGGCTCACGGCTGTTCGGGGCCTTATAACGGCACCGTAATGGGTCCGCCATCTTGGGACGTGACCGAGTGTAAACAAATACTATAATACCCGCTCGGTGAGTCGAGGGACGAATCGGCTGCTTGGCAATGCCATCGGCAGGCGGGAAACCGCATGTTGCTTGAGGCCCATTCCGATTATTTTTATTGTTTTGTGCGGAATTATTTCGGTCATTACATCGATAAATGCCGATCTCAACTGAGCAAGGCATCTCCAACTTTCCAATCGAGCGGCCGATCGACTGTCTTGCTGGATTGCCCGATCGCGTATGGGCTATTGCGATGAATTAAAAACTTAAGCTAGGGGTATTTCGAGCAAAATACAAGTATGAGAGATTGTTACGTAGGTATAAGAGCATCGTCTCCGTCTTTAATATCTATCGTGGCGTCGTGTCATCAAAAGGTCGAATATGACGATTCAACGATATGAGGGAAAAAAATTAAACAAATTATTCTTCATTTCAATTTGGCTGGAAGAGACATCCAGACGATACATGTTTGGCGACATGATTCGTACATGGCTTGCTTCGGGTGCTGGTGAAAAAGCGAAAAGCGAACTGTACGGAAACGAACAAACAAAATAAAAACGTGAGAAAAACAAATAATAGAATCAGTATCGTTCCGAAGTTTCCATACAGGACTACATGGAGGTCCGTTATATTCAGTACGATGTAATGGTCTGTTCATTTATTTCAAAGAGCAAGACAAAAGTCAGAAGGACATGAGATACTGAAAAAACAGACTACTTACTACGACAATACAAAACCTTTTTACTCTGCGGCCCCCGAGGCTCTACCAATGAAACATATTATAACGAGTGGGCTTCTCATCGATCTTTCTTTTTGTTTCTGTGGTTTTGGTTCCTCACAGTCTCATGCCTCATTGTCAGCTCGCTCCAAAGTGATTCTGGCGGTGATCACTGGCGTATCGCGATTCGAAAAAACGCCATACTGCTTGGGCACATTTGAACCTTGATTCAATGTTGGATGAAAGTGGCTTTGAATCGAGGACCGCTGATTTGAAAAATTGGAGGAGATTTCGACCATGAGATTTTTTCAGATTTATGATAAGAAAAGAACTCATGAAACGAAAGAATCAACGGATATATGCGATTTGCTTGGTTGACGGTGTTACAGCAAAAAAGTAGAACCATTGTGAATCGCACGGTCGTAAGAAATTGAAAAATATCCAATTCGAGTGAAAAAATGCGTCTTCGAAATGAAAGTCTATACGGTGTATGGGTGAAGGATGCATACGGGAGGTCATCTGTAGCCACAACTTCTAGAGGAAAATTATCTCATCACTTGGTGCTATCATCTGGAAAACAAGCTCCAAAAAATCCCCGCCTAGTCCAAGGTAACTTTTCTTGCGATCGGCAGTTACGCGTACCTATTATCATTACTGGAAGGCACTACCAGCCATCCTTGCGTATAAGTATCCACGAACAAATTGCTCAGATACGATTTCGATCGGCGGAGTTCTCTAGCCGCAGAGCAAACGGCAAGCAGCATCATCGCTAACACAATATCGTCTACGTAAACACCGATGGAAACACCGAGAACGGAATCACCAGACCGTACTGAAGTAGCGTGAACGTGGAAGAGCACACGAGAGCAGCGTGAACGAGGACCGAAAGACGTGGTGCAACATTGGAGGAACGGAGAAACTTCGGAGGTATGAGTGAGATGGAGCGATACGACGTATCAGCTATCGTGTCGAGCATATTATTAAAACTCATGCTCGCCTGGTATTCACAGCGTCTGTATGCCTATATTTGGCGGTTGGCAGCCATACGTAACGACGGATAGAAGCACAAAGGTAAACGACGTTTCGAGGTTTTTTTTTTCTACCTGCAGGTGTAGAAGATCCGAGATATCTGCGAATAGGTAGTTTTTTGCGAGACACCAATTTGCGACGATCATTCGAACGAACTGTCGATAGAAACGTCGTTCAATAAGAAGTAGTGAAAATTCAACGACCTTCAAGTTACCCCCGGTAGTTTCAACGAGCGAGACAATTAATGGATTGTCGCCACTGGCGCGAGCGGCCCGCTACCCTTATCTCACGGCGAAGACACCATCGCGACTTTATAGTCTCCGGAAGTAGCTCGAAATACGGAAGTCAGTTAAAATTAAATGACATCCTGAGCTACTTGGGAAATGCACTGTATGTCGTTAATATCTTAAGCCAGACACATTCGAAGTCGACCTGTCCAAAGGAATAGATGACATCAAAGCCACTCCATATATAAACTCCCACAATAAAATCAACGAGGATCTCTCGCTGAGTTATTTAGACGAATTTCATCCGAACATTTTTATATCCATCCCTCAAATCTAACGCTTATACCGAAAGTGATCTGGGTGATGAATCCCCAAGAAACTACCATAGGGCTGTCGATGGCAAGAGTAAAACTCCTCGATCAATTGGAAGCTTGACACTTCACAGGCCCCTACGAGAAAATCTTGAGATCGTTTTCGACCCTCTGGAGCATTTATACTAGCGTCAAGATCACGAGCGTGTAACCTGCTCAGAGGCATGCATTGCGTAGAAGAAAATGCGAACGGTCAAGAGAATTTTCTTGGAAACGATTACACGACTTTCCCGCGTTCATTGCATAGAAGGTTTGATAATTTATCTTGCAATATCTGAGAACACCTATTTGCCCGAGCAAAATATGCGGAGCGTTACGCGATATACGGAAGGGAAATAAACGCTGGAAACGGTGATAATCACGCGCAGGGAGTACCGTGTGCCAGCAACGGTACTGAAACCGCGGATGTGGAATCTCACGTATACGGGCCAAGTTCAGTTCTCGTTGAATTGCCTCCCGCGTGTCTACGCGCGCCGAGAACGATTGCGCGCTGCAATTACATGCAATACCTTCGCGTCTCAAGTTATGCGCGTGATCCGTCCAGCTTCGAATAGACACGAGTATACATATAGTATAGTATACGCGAAAGCGTCAGGCGCCTAGGTACGTTCGCACGTAGGTACACGCTGAACAAGGAGATATGAGACGTTTGGTGGAAGTACCGATATACCAGATTTCGAGGCTGAATTGTCCTCTGAACTATACTCATGTATATGCGATTCCTTGTCCTATCATTCCTCGGATCGAACACGACGTTCAGGTGCTATACGTATATATAGCACATAATTAGCCAGAAATTCAATTCTAGTTCAAATTGTGTTGTACCAGAATAGTAAAACGTTCATCTTATCGCAGCATTTCCGTGTAAATTGTTATTCGTTGTCATCATTAATACCTGCAGGTTTCATTCACGCGGTATGGAAATTAGTTGAACGCGATGATTTTGTCCGATATTGCACCAAGATAAAAGTTGAATATGATTAACGGTTGAAATGAAAGGACACATTCAGTCACGTCACTATTGATATACAAACAGACAAGTTCAAGGCACCCAGAGCTCAGCTCCACAATCATCAGTTATTTGAACATGGGTTTTTCTTTTGGCTGACGCGAATGCGTCCCGACCAAATCAAAGTCTCCTCAGCGATATTTATTTATACACCTAATTAATGGTGGTGGAAAAGCATAGGAGTTGAAGTGATTTTTCCAACATAAACACGACTGTCGTAAATTGACTCTGGCTACTATGCGTATACCTTGTATAAACGATGTAGTGAAAATGTAAAACCCCCGACGCCACGGTCTTGGCCTATAGTTAGATAAAGTCAAACGAACCGTCGGTTTGCGTCAAAAGGCTGGTGAAGTCGGAACGGAATAAGCAAAAGAAAGCAATTAGGAAGTTTGTCGGCTTTGTCAGATCGATTCACTCGCGAGACACGCGGCCCCGAGGGTTGGACGCGGGATTCTTGATGCTGGATGCTGATTACTGGGTGCTACCAATTTAACCAGGCACAGTTGTTTCGCAGCCCGGGAGACCCGACCCGCCAACGCTGTTTACTCCCAAGGGAGTTTATCCGCTTCTTTGAGGGTTCCCGAGTGTCTTTCGTCGCCCTGATCCGTAACGTCTCTTCGAATGGGCTCATCTTGTCCTTCACTCTAAAGTGTCGTTGAGTAGCTTCCGTTCGAATTCCCCATGGGCACGTACTCGCATTTCCAAAGATCATAACCACCGGGTGTATAGGTAGAGCTTCCGTTCATCCATCTATGAAAACGATACGTAATGTACGACTGAATTCCATACATATTGCCCTCGTATGTCTTACATAAAATATCAGCACGTCAATGTCTGCTGCTCAAACGTCAGGGAGTCTCGACCGATGTCGTGATCTCCGATAGAAAAATTTTATCCAACATCACGTGATCTGAATTCAGGGCGAACCAAATTTCTCGGCTGATTAATGTTTATCGTCAAAGTTGGCGAAGTATTTTTTCTATTATTTTTATCCGTTACTTTTTCCCTCCATGAGCACGAGAGACCGGAGAAGAAAGCTGGTTGCAGGGATGAGAAAAAGGAGAGATGGAAATATAAGTGATAAAAGGTATCAGCGAGGAGGCGATGGGGAAGATCGTATAAGAGGAGGAAGTTGAGATCAAGACAAGGACGGCGGAAGCAAGGAAGATGAGTGCCAAGGCGCAGTCTACGTTGTACGTCATAAAATGCATTATGTATGCATCGTGCCGTCACGACGGGCAGCTGAGATTCCGACGTCCACGCGATGCACTCGAGCTGAAACCGTTTTACGACTTGCACGGAAGAACTTCAGCAGCTCTCGGTAATACAGAACAAAACCATTCCGCAAACCGTGCGGCTATTTCACAAGTGAGAATTTCTATCCCTGTTTTACAATTTACAAATAGCGGTTGCATCCACTCCCGGTTCATCCCAACCTCCGCCGTACAATCAAATAGCACGACTTTATATTCTTGAGAATATTTTTCCCTATTTTACTTCTTTCGTATCAAGTATTTTCCTTCATCGTGTATCTGCATTGAGACCATACGGGCCTTGAGGATATCCAAAAGAAGCACCGCTCGCATTTATAACCGCCCAAACGTTGGAGTAGAACTGATAGGTGCGGGCGGCTTTGGCATAGAGCAGTGACGATCAAAGGCTGGAATCACCCGGTGGAAAATAGTGTCCGGTCCACATCGCGCTCTCGAGTTGGTCAATTGGGGGGACTGTTAGAATGGTTCTGACGAGTTTAGCGGATACATATATATATCTCGCATATGTCAGAGTATGGAAGAAGCGAGATGAGTGTGTATGAATAGGGTAGTCAAGTCGATGTAGTCTGAGCTGTACGTTGTTTCGTGATCATACTTTGTTTCCTCTGGTTATAATTTGATAGCTTTTTTTACGTGCTCTTGAACTCAACGAATTGTTGGGGTGTTTCATGGTTCCTGGTGTTGCACTCCACATCTAGCAAAGTTTCACATATCTTTACCGTAGTACGTAATATCCACTCACTATTATGCGTCAACTATTCATGGTAATCAATATAGTTTTATTCAAGTCCTGGTGTCAATTCAATTCGTGTATATTGAAAATCTTTTTTGTCACACCGTAGTTATAACTCGGGGCATTAATTCTGGACTGAAAGGGCTGTATGTTCATGACTTGGACGCATTCCAGCAAGTTAAATGCGCCTATAAATAGCTCGAGCTGTATTTAGTTGGACAATGATGTCAGACGGTTAATTAGACCTCCACTGGTCGAAAGATTCCAACTGCAATTGTAAGCCGGGTATATCCATCTGCCGTAATAAACGTTTCTCACTAAGTTTTTCCTTTATTATACTTCTGAAATAGTTTCGAAAGGAGTTAGGTATCTTATCTCGCGTGCTCATTTCACATGCATATCGTCTGCATTTTCGCCTTACGCGCTCCCATCTACATGTATGGATATCTGATAATATCCGCTGTCCGACCGTATTTCGCTATAGAAAATAATATTCATCGGACGTTTTTTAAAAGGGTCTCCCGCACGATTGAAGAGACGAAACATCGGTTTCTTCTGTGCCTGCACTACGTTTTCTGCGTTCTTATGTGGGGATAAATTTTCTCGTCTTTTATCCTACCTGCGGCGTGACATTGATATGAAAATACAAAATACTTTTGACATAGAATAAACTCCGTAATAAAGATTCATCGCCTTCATTTTACTATCAACGACTCGAGAGTGCCTGATTGCCTTAGATAAGCGTAACTAATTCACTAACCTATACACACATCTACACGTCCCTCAAAAAATGAGACGTACAGTTTAAATTAGTTGAAATCTCTTATTCCCATAGACACCCGCCTGTGTAATCGTAGATTCTAGGGCCTTCCACTTTATATGATAATAGTTGGAGGCCCGTGGCAATCAAATTAACTCTTACAATTTTTGACACCATTATATCCTTGGTAATTTATAGTAAAAAACGATTTTTAACGTGGATGAAAAAAAGTTTTACAATTCGGGGGGTTACCAATTCAAGAAGCAAGTTGAGAGATTCATTAGTAAAGAATAAGAACTATTTTAACGTTTGCTATGATTTTAATCCTTTAGAGAATGAAATGATGTTGTAGCCTGTTTCGCTTATTAATTCCACCTATACAACGAATAGTCCTGCAAATTTTCCGGGTAGTCAATCATATTTGTAGGAGTCCGCTGTTCACGTAGAACACTCCGCAGTTGTTGTATCGCGGGAAATCACTTAGATGATCCAACCCCTCCGCGAAAGAGTCAGGGGTCCTCTGAATCCTGAGAACCAGGCAGGCCTGACGCAAAAGAAAGGCCAAGGTTGTCTCACAACGGCGTTGCATCGTCGGATTGACCCGCGCCCCTCATCCGCATTCGGCCAAGGTGCCTGCCAGCCTGTTTGCTCGCTTGCGTTCCTCCACGTTTGCGAGTACTCGCATCTCCGTATATTTGTGCGCGCAATACATACAAGGCGGCTATCTCCTCTGACGTGTGGGCACCTGGCTGGTACCCCGAGGCCTTCTCGGGTTATGAGTTCCCCCCGTTAACCCCTCGGCTCCATTTTCTGCCAGCTACAGCTACAGCTACGGCTATACAAACACATTCATATCCTCATCTACATTCACAGCCATCCGCCACCCCCTCGCGAAAAAATCTTAGTTGGCATCTAGTTAACCGTGAGTCGCGCCTGAGCGGTCGACGCGCGATCTCTGCTCTTTCGAGCGACGGATGTCCCGCTGTGAAGGACCCGCTCTCGCCCCGCTACCCTACCTGTCCCTGCCACCGCGGTAGATTGATTGCTCTTGGCTCGACTGATTGAGAAATTCCTCGTTCCTCACCTCCGGGCTCTTAATTTGGCCAATTTTGCCATCCATCAGAGGACACTCTATAACGCGAAACCCTACATATCTATCGATAACCATTGATCCTCGGGCAGATGGACAGCATTCTCTTGTATTTCTTCTCGACTCGTCGTTGATCTCGCAAATGGCACGGCAGGCGAAAGATTCATAGAAATCGCGTCAATCGACAATGCCTCATTCCACTCATGGCTGCGAAGTTCACCCGCCGTACTATCTCGCGGCGACAAGATCGTTTGACCTCGAGCACAGCGAGAGCTCAGCGAATAAAATGGAAAAGAAAACGGATACCTCCGCACTGGTTGTACACGTGTAGACCGACAACTAGCCTGTGGGCAATGAGTCGCGTGGCCAAAGGCCACACAAAGCAGAGGAGCTTTTGCGATTCTGTTTGTCAGGGTGTTCTGCAGACATACAGAGAAAACGAAAAGAAAACGCTACGCGACCTTCTCATTGTCTCCCGCCTTTCTCCCGCCTTCCTCCCGCCTTCCTCTACCAACAATGAACGTACTTTTGACTTTGTACTTTACCGGTTGTTGGGAATGAACTTTGCTTACAGAATTTTTAATTATTACCAAAGCCTTTCACAGAGGTAAAGTCTGGGTACTCGTACCCTTGAGGTGAAACAAGTACCGAGTATTCGTTGCTAATCAGAATTTTATCATGATTCTAAGAAACTTTTTGGAGTCTATGAACCACGGGGTATGTGTATACGTGTTTGTATAAGGGTGAGGTGCTAAAAAAGTGCTTAACTCCCGCACGCGGGGTAAAATAAAAACAATAAAAAAAAAAAAAAAACTACGACCGTTGACAAGCAGAATGACTTTATGATCCCCGCTGTTATTTCATCGGATAGCCCGAGTTAATTTCCGTGTTCACTCATTCGTCTCGGAATTCCAACTACCGAAATAAAATTTAATGATATTAAAGTCACGTAGGTATCATTAAACGACTCCAGGGGGGGTTCAACTTAATTTCACATAGAAGGTAAATTGTTTTAAACAAGGCATGATAATTCATTTATGCAAACAAGTAGCCGAGATAACACCTATGTTGGGATCAGGTGGCGTTTATATACATACATATATATATCCTAATCGTTACGTTGGATATGTCGGTATAACTAGTCACTCACGTAAAAGTTTAGCTAATTGTAAGTTTACATAGAGAATACCTGATTTCCTTTGAAAATATTCCGCAATACGATCACCGTTGGCTGATGAGTTATGCCGACACTCAACCTTTCAGCAAAGGATTGCTAATTCGGTCAAGTTTTCAGTATTTGTGACCGATGTACCATACATCACCTTCTCAATCATTTCAACTTGACCGTTGGTACACCGACTGGTAAACTTCGCTATTTTAAACCTTGATTAATTAGCGGGGACGGACTCCACACGGTTACGGGTACCGACGTTTCCACTGCGTCATTACAAATTGCTTTTTTCCCCGAATCGTTGCGGTCGCTGGTGGTGTTGTCGTGAAAAATCGTTAATCGGGTAACTCGGAGTACGTTCACATCGAAGTCACGGGCCATCGCGCGGAATGAATGAAATACACGCGGATTGCGTAATCGATTATAAGAACTAGTATTTCTTATGGAGGGACTACGGAAACCGCACATCAGGTGCACGACGACGCTTATATATAGTCTTTGATTCGATCTCACCTGGCAGACGGAGAGACGGTACGATTTGGGATCGAAGGCGGGGCGTACCGGGTGAGATTAGGCGTTACACTCGAGGGATCCTAGCGTTCGAGCACCCGACATTTTTATCACAAATTTCCTGAGACTGCCGGGGTCTAGACTTTATGCCGTTTATACAAGTTACGGACCATTCCACGTCTGTATAGTCCAAACCAATAGCTTTGAGAAGTTTCAGCCGGCTAATAGGAGTCGGACGACTTTGAGGATCTGAGGATGCTGAGCTTCCAAGACATCGCACGGTGTTATTGAATATCACGAAAGGTCACACCAATTCCCTGAACGTTTCAAATATTTATACAGGCATAAATATTACGTATGTAACTGCCCGTGTATGATACCTTTGGGCTTCCGAAGTTCCAGCTCGGTATACCGTTTCAAGATAAATTCCTATCTTTTTTAGGTATGCTTTTCAACGTACCGAAATCAAGTTCAGAGTATTTCCAATATAATATTGGAGTAGGATCAGAGGTGGCGATAAGTCGCCATGTTCGGTCTTCCGATCATTCGTCATTAAATTACACGTTATCGGTGTGATTCAGAGATGGAAATCTCGCGCTACTGTTCTTTTAATTGATATACGATATCTTCAGACATCAAGTCCATGCGACTCTGAGACCCCTACATAAATCTCGGTCATTGAACCATGAAAAAAACAGAGAAGAAAACAAATAAATGTCGTCGTTAAATTGAATTACGCTGATTCATACATTCCTGTCTATAACACTTATACAATCCTGACACCCTACGTATTACAATTTTCATTTCCTCGCGCACCCCCATTATCTCTTCAGCCACATTGATTGACAATCTATTTCTTCCCATTGGGTTGAATACTCAAGTTTCCGCTTTACGTTGAACGGATAATGTGGCTTTCCATGGTTATGATTATCCGCCGAAAACGATGAATCTTTAATTTTTTTTTTTTTTTTATCCTTAACTGTCGATGACTATTTTTTTTTTATTTTCTTACTTCAAATTGCAGTAAACCTGCCAAAATAAGGTTCGGCTGGTGGGTGCTCGCGCCTTTTGATAGCGTCCGCGGAAAAGGAGCGTGCGGTTCGTACATCGCTGCCCATTAAGTAGCTAATAAGCAGACAACGATGGGGGGTTACTGCTTACCGGTTACTGGTCAGTTAAGGTTAGATAAGCGTTGGTTCGTTGGAAGTTTTTGCTGTAGTTACCCAAGCCGGTGTCTTCGCGATCGTGTCTTCGCTTTGAGAGCCTCCTTGCTCCGAGTGGCCCCTCTGCACCCAATTAAACCAGGGACAATAGCTTAGGCCACGCTGCCTGCTTTACCCGCTCCACCTTAGCTCAGGTATATCTACTCAAAGCGACCTATTGCCTTCGCCGCCGAACAACGACCAGAGCTCGCCTTACCTTACCTGGACATCTTTCTTGACTTTTATAGCTTGTTCTGGTCAGAGGGAATTTTCTTAGACCTTACTCACCTGGGCATTTACTTTTTGGAAAGTGGAATTCTCTCCGTGTGTTTTATGGGTAACGAATCATCCAAACGACCGGATGAACAATCGATGGATCCAGAACACGTATCAATGTTGATATAAAACTATGGCTGGCTTCTCTGTATTCATGCGTGAGTGAAACGGCCGATGATAAGCCGTTATCCGCTGCCATGTTTAATCTTCGATGATTCTTACTCGCTGGATATACTTAAAAAATTATGACATATGACGCTGATTCTCAATACACAATCAAGAGAGAAATCAAGATGAAGTAACGATTTTCCGCTTAGTTTATTGCTCCGAAATTTGTTGATTGTATGGCTCATTCGTGCGTAGACCTCCTACCAGGTGAATTTGTACTCTCTCCGGTCAAAGATTTATGAAAAATAATTTAATTGGCACGTAGCGCACGACCATCGTTCTCTATCCGGGATTTGAGCTTTAACGGTGCAAGGTCTACGGACTGAAAATTACCAAATTCACGCATTGGTCGAAAATTCATCAGCCCGCAGGTGCGTCAAGGAACAATTTTTAAAGGTATCAAATTTAACGGAGACTGAGCTAAGTGCGATGAAACTTAGAGGCGTTTATGGTGCGCTGCATGAGATAAAAAACATTCAAGGCTCCCAGTGCACGTGGCCATCCGAAGACTCACGAAGGACCTCCAAGTACCTCGCGGGACCACACATGCCGCAAGTGAATCGAATCCGGAACCGGCACTGTTTTTACCGAGCCAAGAAAAGCGGAAGAATATCTGCAAACTCCGGTTTTACTAAAGTACCAAAATCGTGAAAATCGCGATAAAAATTCAAAAGTGTCATGTCCGCCAGATGCTAATCGAATTCAAACGCATTCTTTGCATGACGTGGAGAATGATCAGGATCAATGGTATGTACATAAACTCATTGGGGTTTTCGATGAGGCTGTTGTACGTGACGTAGTATGGCCTTCATAATCGAACCCGTGTCGACGAACAGAGAGAAAGGAAATTCGACCGCAAGAGAATGGGAATTCGCCGGAATAACAAACTGCAGTCAACATCTGGGCTGCACTTCACAGACTGCATTGTAGCCGCATGGCTGTAAACGCAAGAATTTTCACGAGTAGAGTTACTCGACAATCATGGATATCATATCGTGAGATTTTTGCGGTTTGCGACGCTATAGCGGCGTCAGTTCATGATCGAATGATATGGGTGATATGCTGCATATTGATATTTCAAAATATTAGCCAAGTGACATACACCATTGTTCCACAGTTATTGATACGGATCGGGAACTCCAATTGGCTTTTGTTTTCTACCGTCACAGTCAACCATTACTCCGTTGGCAAACCAAGTGCTGACAACGAGATTGAGCCCGGGTATGTGGACAACGACTGACCGCAGATTGACCTCACTTTAGAGAGGTATGCGTCGTGGCCGTCGCCAGAACCCGTTTAAATCATTCATTAACTGCTATATGCTTATTTAGATTAAAACAGATTGCTAGCAATTATTTGGTTAATCAAACCAGACGTATTCGTTGAGTTTTCATACGAATTATAAACGCGTTCTCGTATCAGTACTTCCAAATGAAGTTACAGTTGAATGTATCCAGATACGAGCGACCGTTACGCGGTTGGATAAAACGAGAATTAAGTGAACGAATTCTACGATCAACAAATACTCACGTTGTTCAAGTGCATAGGTGACGATTTCCCCGGAGTTATGTGTACAGTAATGAATCATTGTATCGGTGGAACGATCTACGGAGCGTGAGGAAACCATTCGACTAATAAACTCGCCCGCTGGAACAATAAGGGTGAACGACCACGAGATGAAATCGCATTCTACATCAAAATAGCGGGTAGAATGAACAGCGGCAGCAGCAGCAGCAAATAAAACATAGCCTCATAAATTACGTATTTGGGTGAACGTTGCGTAATTTGTGGCTCTGCAGCCCCATCAGGAACCCCCGGAATAGTAACGTTGATGATGCAAATTAATCCTGATTCCAGTTTCATTTCTTACTGTCAGAGCTGGTATTGTTCCGATGACAAAACTGGCTATTCAGTATCTCATCTGTTCCGTTGAAAGGTAAAACGTGATGTGTAATCCGGAAGTTTTCCATCATACGGCAGAGGCAAGCTCACGTTCGTATCTATACTATTAGGAATCATTTTCGGTTTTTTTTTTTTTTTTAATCACGACTGCCTACTCTATCGCTCGAAGTTTTGGCCGACTTCACGACGATACCAAAGTAGTTGCCCTCAATGTTTATTCCGATACTCGTATGTACATGATGTCTGGATTTTCGTGCACCGTTGCAAGCACGGGCAGTAAAACAGTCAGCTTCTGTATGTTAAAACGGGGAGTCGGCGGTATGTTTGGAATGTAAGGAGTATCGCCACGAACTGTTTTAATTATTGACACTGTTGTATCGGCCCTTTGAGGTGATTGGTTATTACTAATTATAGTTAAAAAGAGAACATAGAATTTCGTTTATTTTCTTGAATGTTGAAAGTGAGGGCGGGAGCGCACGGCGGGTACTTTAATGATGATGATAATGAGCAAATGCCGTAGTGAATAGTAAAGGTAAAACTTTTACAGCTCGTGTTAGAGTAGAATCTGAACAGCTCGTTAGGAATTCAACTCGTAGCGATATCATAATGAGTTCAATCTTTTTGACCGCTTTTATACACCGTTCATCGAACTTCTCGATTACAGTAAATATCCTCTTAATTACATCAGCTTAATATTCAAATCATATAAAATGAGAGTGTTCTCAGATTACCCTCTGAGAGAACCAGAGAACCTCTGCGGATCCTCAATGATTTGAGAATTTGATTTTGAATGCATTCCTGAAACCTGGACGGGTTGAGATAATTACAAATCGTGCTGAATCGGGTTAAATAGGCCCAAACGAATCGCGCGATGCAGGCGGCTTCGAATTGCCAGGAGCAGCTTGGTCCGGGCTTCAGCCAAATGGAAGAATGCATCGGCGACTAGCAAGAGCCAAGACCTTCTCCCCTTTCTCCGCGCTCTGTTCTTCTCTTTTTCTATTCACTCCCTATCCACTTTCCCTCTTCGGACCCTCATCCTCAGCTCCGTCGCCGTTGCTGTCTTGCACCACTTGTTGATCGCCTCGTGTCCTCGTGTCGGACCTACCAACCAACCAACAAACGAACCAACCAACCAGCAAACCAGCAAACCAGCGAACCAACTAATTTGCTTACTAGCGCAGTCTGTGCGGAGCCACCTGCTTACCACGTACTTAATCACAGGTGCTTCATAAGTGAAGTGAGGTAAAGCTGCTTTTCTGCCAAATATGTGGCTGGTATTTCGCATCCCTCAGTAAACGGCTCGCTTGCTCGGTTTCGCCATGTAGGTATGTATACACGTGCTTCGAAAAAGTCTTAGATTCCTTATGCGATCTTCGGTGGCCACCAATGGAATACAAAAGCAGTTTTATCTAAACCCAGACTGAATAAATTTCCCATGCAAAGATCCTATCTTTTCTACCTAATAGGGTTTCTCACTTTAGCTTCAGTATTTCTTCCTCGAACTCGGCAGGTTTCCTTTTTCTTCCTTCCCTTGGATTATTAAACTTCCAAGCAACGCAATTACCTAGAGTACCTACTTTGCTGTGTTCTTCGTTTATAACTTCACTCTGTCGAGAAATCGGTGTCACTCATATTTCGGATTAAGACTCGCGTTTTGACTTTATCTCTTGTTAATGTTTTGCAAATTATTTTCAAAGGACTGAAAAGTTTTTTCAAGACGCATTATCGTATGAATAAATTTTCAACCAATGTGCTTTCGATGTTCAGGATCTTCGGTGACTATTCATTTCTCGTATTTCAAAATAACTTTCGTTCCCTGCTGGCTGCAGCGAATTTCGTTACGTGTCTTTTGTGTTAATAAAATTCTTCGTCTGTTGCATTTTGAACAAGGAGCGTCGCGGTAATATGTAGTTACGTTGACGATGTACTTTTTTAAAATGTTATATACGACGATAAAAGCACTGGGTTATTTATTTGACATTGATAATTCATGAAAATTTTCTCGTTCCTCGCACTTGCCAGATTATCTATGAAAATTTCCCTCCCTCTCCGAAGAAAGAAAGAAAACTTCTTTGAAGATGCTAATTCGATAGGCTTCACTGAGCAACTGCCTCCAGCTTGTGTACATAATACGCATTCTGAATCAGAAATTTGAGACACGTTGAGTGCAGTCGACATAACGTTAGTCTATGCATTACTGTAACCCCCACGCGATTTAAGGTGGGGATCTATTCGTGTGTATCATTTTCTCTTCATTTTGTATGCCGTTGTGTACGACAACAATTCAATTTCATCGACCATTTTAACAGCATTTACGCAACCTCTTATGGCGATTGTAACGATAGTCAAGTATTCGATCATTCAAAATTATGAAATCCGTACAATTCGTCGATTATAACAACAGCGATATAGTCAAATAAATATAATAAATTAGGTATTTTTGCGATTACCGCTGTTGGCGTTGCTCTGAATAAAACGTGTAATTAGAATTAATTTGTATCGAGGGTTTTCGAATTGAGTTATCAACTCATCTTTTCAACCTATGAACAGATTTGCAGCGTGAAGGGTGGAATTAGTGCTCGACTACATTCATTATATATTCACGATTATATTTCTGGTCAGACACATGCGCATAAATTTCTATGAAATACGATATCGAATAGCTTCCCGTATAAGTGTCTCGGATGAATATTTGTCGGTGAATGAATGAAAAAATGGTGTGTCCAGGTATAATATAATTTCAATTCATAATACAGCGTGGGCAGGAAATTAAACCGACAAAATGCCACTCACAGAACATAACGGCAGTGTATCTCCAAAGAATCTAAAAATTTATTACCACATGGCTGCTGCAATAACGCTAAATTTGCTTCGGACGTACCTGGTATAAATTATTGCATCGAGAAAAATTTAATTGGCGTTAAAATTAATGCAGTCAGAGGCAATTTATTTACCAATTACTCAAAAGTCCGGGCCTGACTCTGGCGACCTCCAAAAGAGGCATTCATTATCAAGGCAGAGTCAATAATGATTAATGTGAAAACCGGTTCCACCGACTTAACAACATTCGTTATGGTTTGGGTCGGCACATACGTTATTTTTCATGAGGGATGAACTTACCAAGCTCATACGTGTTTACGGGGCATGAATCCCAAAAGTCGCGAATGCTGCACCTCCGGCCTTCGCAGCATTCTCGATTGTCGCAAAGGTCCGCACCGTACACACTCAAAGTTCGAACGAGTGTTCGGTGCTTCGCGGCTCACGTATACCTACAAAATACATAATTCCAGTATTGTGTCTCGTTGACGTAGTTTTGGAATTAATCATCGCGCCGCTTTTCTTTCTATTCTACTCAAAGTCGCAGAACTTTCATATCAAGCCACGTTGGATTTTACACTTCGGTGATTCGCTTTGTTGCGTCGCGTATTCAATTACAGGGCAGGAAGATCCCTGTTTCGGAATTACGTCCAAATTCGGCGCGTACATACAAGTCGTTCAGATTTATCCGTACGTTCCAGTATTTCATTCTATTTTTTTTTCCGCGTTCTGCACACCCGCGGTCCAAATTTATTCGGTGACCGCGGTGACATTGGAATAAATTGAGCTACGGTCCGATACGAATTAGAAATACCCCTAGGTTACGGCAATGAATGGAAGAACGAAAGCGGAATACCGTTGTATATGGGAGAAAACCGTATTAGACGCGTCGCGTCAAAAGTGAAATAAAAAAAAAAACAAAAAAAAACGAAAAGCCAGCTGTGTGGTTACTACAGGAATAGAAAATTAAATAGAATCGAGAATGCACGGAGATTAAACGAAATTAAAAAACGCGATCCTCAGAGGTGAGTGAACTCTGAAATTCCTGGACACCTTGCCTGAGAAAAAAGAATGCATCGCTGCAGCCCACAGCGTTGTCAAGATGTTTCAAATTTTCGTGTTTTCGTCCCGAAAGAAACGAGCGGTGATATAAAATGGAAGGTAGATATCATCGGTATCCCGGGAAGATGGCCCAGAACGATAGAGGAAGCGTTAATAACTCCATAACCCGTCAAATCTTGCGTGATAATTTAATAACAGATTATGTCAGCAGTAGGTGGCCAAGCGAATAGTTAGTTTCCGGGTTAATTAGGAATGAAATTCTCTAGAGAACCATGGTTGGCAGCGAGATGCCGATGAGTAGGAAGAGATAGGTAGGTATACCTACATATACCGGTAGGTAGTAGGTACGTCGGGCAGGCGACAGCCGCCAATCCATCAGTGAACTATTATTCGTAGCGCATTTGTCGCGGGTAAGAAGTTAATTAATGCAATGTACTCGTTTCTTATTGCGCCTCCAATTAGAGGATAATTAATTAAACAACACCTTGAGCCTGTAGGATAACATTTTTCGGACTCCAGGGGTCAACCAGTCGAGTGTTGACCGGTCGCTGACGACGAACAAAGTCAGACCGTACGTGACTCCGCTCGTAGACTTGCCGCAGACATGTAAGATGTGAACCACTTCCTCTTGGTTTTACGTCGCCGAGTATTCAAATTACCTCGCGATTCTATCTACCTACCTCCGCGGCTCTCGGATTTAATCGCACACACACCTGGAGTTCCAAAGAGTCGGACGGAATCATATGAAAATTATGTTTTGGTGGTTTTTTTTTTTTTTTTTTTTTTTTTTTTTTTTGTTTCCAAAAAAAAAACAACGCCGGAATCACGGAAAGATCGTCGTATTTCACCGCTGGCTGGAGAGTCACCAAACTCGTAGCGCACGACGACGTCGCGGCGACGTATATCAATTACAACGTCAATGGATAAATTATAAGGCTAGCAAGCAACAAATGTATTCAAATTACGAGCTTGCACGGTGGAATCAATTACCGTGTATGCCGACCCATATGTGGTATTTAACATCATATATCTATCCAGAAACGAGGTTTCCAGTTCCCCAGCTTTGGCCTGGAATTGCATATGCACATACGTATGCATCTAGGAATATGCATAGAATCCATTTTCTCGATTCATTCAATTCAACCAAATTTATTCTCTTCAATTGGCTCGAGAACAGTCCGTCTCGGGGACAATCGACTACCGTACTGTACGGCATGCATTAGCATGATTCCAAGTAATTTTACATAATCAGCGCGCATAATTGTCAACAATTATTTTATCGCGTGCCAAAGTCTTCCGTAAATACTTCGAGCGACGGCTGAATTTCTCTAGGTATAATTGGCAGTTCGGAATATGAAAATTGAAATTGAAAAATCATCATCACATGAATAATATAAACAAGCCTCTCCTGACTCGACATCGGTGCATCCCGCGAGCGGCAAGTGCATTAATATCGAATCTAATGGCAATCCGCCCGAGGTGAGAGCAATGCGAAGGGACTCTGATCAGCTTGCGGTAGTGATCCCATTGTTTCGAGTACGCCAGACATCGTAACCCTCATATCAGACGTAATTTCTCATTCGAGGCCTATACATTTGTGGTCCTATGTATGCAGTCTGTCGACGCTCCGTTGTGAACTCAGTACTGCAGGGGAATGAGGATTATTGCAGTTCGGTTCATCGGACATTACGTTGTTTGGTTTAACGGTGAAGGTACAGCACCTGCTACACATACATACACGTGAGTCTCTATAGCTTCACATTATACAAATTATCGCGCTCTGTAATCATCGCTGCATCAATAATAACATATCCTCGCTCGTTCCTTCTTTCTCTCGCTGTATCCACGTCGGAATTTGATTGTGAATATTTTGAGTAATCATGCGTTTTCATGAGCCAAATTTACCCTACGGGGACATTCTGGTCGAAAATGATGAAATGGTTTCGGAGAGATACTGGAAAAAAGTACATCCATTCTGGCGACAAACAATTTCGGGCTGGGGCTTCGTTTATATCTGCTCGAATGATTTTTACCCACTCTACGCAGTACGACTCGAATTTCATTTTCCCCGTAATTACTTTTGTACTCCAATTGTGTATTATCGACTCGAAAAATCTTCGAGCTTTAGTTTCACGTTCACGTTATGTCACCGATTTCAGAGTTTGACAATCCGTGACAACTAAATGAAATGTCGGCGTCGGTCTGACGATTGTACCGAGAGCCCCGTCGATCGATTGACGAACATCTAAAAGAGCCGCCAAGTTTCGTCTCATCTCGTCGACGTATTTTCTGAATTTTCCCAGCACAATATCAGCGCGTTAATTGTGTCGCGTGAATGCCACAAGTAGTTGCCAGCTACGGTGAAAAAGTTTGTGGCATTACGGAGGTAGAAACTGGTATGCTTTTCGAGTTTGCGGGCGTCACAGTTGCGGGGAGATGTAGTCAGAAGTCTGTGAAATCCTGGAAACATTGCAGCGGTAAAGATTATAATACGAGTCCATAGCGAGCGAGATGCAGGCATATCCTTTCTGGTAATAAGGAGGCGCCAGGCACCGCGAAACGTTGAAAGGAATCTCCGTCGCCAGCAGATGTCTGCATTGTGGCGACTAATTTTCCTTTTAACGTTTTGCGGTAAACTTCCGCGGTGGAACTCGCACAACATTCACATCCCGGGCGAAATATAATGTTCCGCTTCTGCGAAAGCAGGTTGTTACATTCTCAGTATTTTGTGTACACGCAACTCCGCTGTTCAGTAAATTCAGACATCATCGCACGAGATGATTAAATTCGTCGCGCTGTGACTTCAGAAAACCATAATTATATCAATTTTCCACGAAGGTCTTTCGAGTTTTCTCACAATTCAATGCGAAAGTTGGAAACCTTTCACATATCGCAACGACGGTATTGCTTTTGAACGGACGAGGATAGTCGATGCTCGCCTCCGAGCCGGTATACGTAGTGCATGTTATAATACAGCTCCCATAACAGGCTATCGACTTTTCTACAGCGACATTACGAGATGAAACATTAAGCCGGAGGGCAGAACTGCGTTATTCATGGAAGGGACCACCTCGCGGTTTGCCGAAGGCGAAGGGACCCTCGGACCATATAGAGGAGAGGAAGAGAGGAAAAGACACAACAGCGTATAGCAAAGGTTGTATCAAACGACGAAAAACGTAGCGAGCTCGAGTTGGTGATCCTCGCGCGCGCCGCACCGATGATAATACGGTACGTGCGCCGTGTCTGAAACAACGGAACGATCGACTACACACCCGCCCTGCATACACAGTTCCCTATAATCACGCACCCACTTCGTAAGAATCTTCGTGTTCAACGAGGACATTCCGCCCCCTCCCCCCCCCGCCCCCGCACCCCCTTCCCTTTTTCCATTCCTTTTCATTTTATACGTTATTCATTCGTGCCCTCCGCTTGCCGCGCGATCGAAAAGTGCCGATTGTCCTTCACCCGTTCCCCTTACTTTCAATTCAAGAAAAATCGCATCCGACGAAGAAACAAAGGACACGAGAAACAGATGTGCGCGTAGTCTGGAAGTATAGGTGAAAAATTCTTCTCCACGTTGATCGTTTGAAATTGACCGAACGGTACGCGCGATTGACTCGAAGACGATGATGACTCCGGTCACGTGAGTTTGAATAGCCGATCAAAGGACGGGGGGTTCAACGTTCAGATATATCTATGCAGGCGGGTGCTTATAACCTTTATACGAACAGCGGCATCGCCCGTCGACGAGGAGGAACACCCCCCAGACGTGGCGGAGCATCTGGGGCGATATCTCCTTCGGATCTTGGCAGTGGCGAGCGAGCGACGTTCACCAAACGATGGCGACGACGACGGTGTCAGTGGGCCGCGATGGCTTCGTCCTCCCGGACGTCTTTCAACTTGCCGCCACTTTGAAATACTTCCCGAGCCCCTTGTTGTCGCTGAAGATTACTCCCAAAAAACGTCTCACTCCTAAAGGACGGCGCCAACTTTACAGGGGCGTGTACGCCAATAATAATAACGATCGTCGTGATAACTGCAATAACAACAACAACAATAATAATAATAACAATAATAATAACGTCAATATTTATCTTTATTGTTCCGTCGAGACGTGGTGAATTATCTCACGATATACGCAATAAACTCGTCTCCGGATCTGTTTTACAACTTTGGCTCGGTTCAAACTCTTTATTCATATATATGGTATTCGACTTGTATTTTACCCTTGAAAAAACTTGAGCGGCTCACAAAATAACTATGAAAATAAATTTTCCCCTGGGATTAATGCAATATTAATCAACGAGGTAATTCATTGACTCGACCTAAATCCATCGTTTACGTTACATATTCAGCGGAAATTGCCGCGACCGTGCCACATACCCATATCATGCCGTACGAATGCGATACGGTGCGCCAGAATTCGGAAATAAAATCCATTACCTACACAAAAGTAGACAGATTTTGGTCGGTGTATCCTCCGAACTATATCACCTTGTTACCACCGAATCAGCGAACGCTCTCATACTTTCAGCCCGTATTTGTACGCGTATAACACGTGAAACCTCCACGTGTGAGACAATATAATGGTAAAGTGTCGCCACAGAAGGTATGAAACATTCATAAAGAGTAACATAAACTATGCACATAATATGTACGGAGCAGCATAATAATAGCGTCGTCAAGGAATGGAGTATGCCAGCCCCCTGTCGCCTCATGCCGCCCCCCCATCCCCCGCCCCGCCTTCCTCCGGCTCCCGGTTGTCCTAAGGGATTAACTCGCATCGCGGAACACATGCCCGCTATACGTCTGCACCTTCTCATCCCCCTCCTCCTCCTCCTCCTCCTCCTCCTCCTCCTCCACCTTCACGTTCTCGATCCTCTTTCTCTGATCGTCACACTCTCACGTTTGCTCGTGTCCTTTTTCTCTACGTAGCGATCTTCCATCTTCCTTGTCAAGGGGGCTGTCGTCGTTGTATTCGGTCTAGAAAACGCGTATACCTACGCGATGCATATATATCGCCCGCATCGTGTCCACGCGGTTATCCCCCGTTTAGTACCAGCGTTGAGGCAGGGTACGAGTATTGTATAGGTATACCACCACTCGACGGGCGTACTCGCTTCTTAGGTCTCTGAACCAATTTTAAACGCTCTTAAATCTGCTCCGGAATTTTTATCACCCGACCACGAATGTGCCAGCAACTCGGCACTGTATATAGCACCGATACCACAATTCCGAACAAATTTAACCACGAAATTAAATAAGCCGAAGAATTACATTGGAATTTTTTTGTATTCTTTCATTTAAATTAGCTTGAATAATTGTAAAAACTATCCCGTCAACAGCCCGATATATTCTCGATGCCATTCACGGCGATTGCCTGAATTTTTTCCAAGCTTCATGCCGTTACGGAAATACAGTATTTCACGATACGCGTCCGTGTGCGTGCGTTAGAATTATATGCATAGGTACGAACTCCCCTCCCGCGAGGGTTGAAACTCTCAGAAGGGCGTCCAGAAATTGGTGATTAAATGAAGTGATGAACGAATCGCTGCGGCAAGACGCGTGCCGTTCGCACGTCTCGCATTGATGAATAAAAAATATGTAGAGAATTTTCTATGCCATAGGAGTGTAGTGTTATTCGTTCGAATACTATATATCTCGAAGGCATGAGTTCTGACATTTTTATCTCGCAGAATTGCGCAATAAGTATCGAGTGAATCATGACGCGGGGAGGAAAGAAAAATGGAAATAAAATATACGTATATATAACGGAAATAAATAAAAATAAGTGACAGAGAGAAAATGAGAAAAAAAGAGTGCGAAGAAAACCGAGGCTGCAACATAAAGCTTGGAATCCCGTTAGAAACTGAAACGCCGCGCGGAGCCGGGAGTTTGAACGCAGATTGTTTAGCCATCGCCCGAGGCGTTTTCTGATTGCTTCGCCGTCCTTTTCTTCGCATAGTATTATATACCGAGCAATTGAATTTCGTTATTTTACTAAAAATTGTATTATGATCGGTCCGCCGACGTGATAATTCTGTTGCAGTTGGATGATGAATTTAAAAATTATTGAAAAGGGTTGAAAAAATTTCTATGGTCGATAACCAAGCCGTTTCATTTGAATGAAATTTATTTCATTTCATAGATATGTAATTATACCGCGCCGATAAATCCGCTTCATTCTATCATCGCTATTGCACGGAATTTTTCCAAACGAATTTCCGGTCGAGTTTGTTTTTTCAACGTCTTCCAACAGAAATTTGCAAACGACATTGAACGCTGCGGAATCTACCGTTTCAGAACGCTAACTATCGAAGTAAAATTCTGCGGTAAGACTTCCGAATAACCCCCTCCCCCCGTCCCTCCGATCTTAATCAAATTTTACAGGAGTATAACATGTACGAAATTGAGTTGAATTCCCAAGTAATCACTTGCGAAAACATCTGATTCTCGAGATATAAATTTTCGAAATGATAATAACAACTTTGTTAACTACCTAAATATTTTACGAAAACATACGTATATTCAACTGAACTCATTGTCGGTGACTTACAGTAGATTTGTTTCTTCACATTATTCGAATTGAACTGATGACCATACAGTCCTTGAACTCACGCAATCGCGTTCTCTGCCGAAATCATCGCCCTATTGAATATCCGATGAGTTTACGATATAGGTCCTAAAAATCACAGATACAAAAAAGGTCAGCGAGGCCTCTACGCAAGATGTGAGCTGCCATTACATCTTAGCCTCGTTAGGAATATAGGGAAACGTACGGCAATATCAGGTCCTTAAGGAATCCATGAGAAAAAAAAAAAAAAAAATTTTTGAATCCAGAATGACGAATGAAGTCCTTCTCGATCATTTTGAGATAATTTGTACAAAATTTTTGTGATTCCCGATTCTGCCCCGCTACCCAATATTACCCCGCGTTCCCCT
This sequence comes from Athalia rosae, assembly GCF_917208135.1. Lineage (NCBI taxonomy): Eukaryota > Metazoa > Arthropoda > Insecta > Hymenoptera > Athaliidae > Athalia > Athalia rosae. The sequence goes on along the minus strand of NC_064026.1, from coordinate 21,153,816 downwards.
ATTAACAACTAGTCCACCATGTACGGAAAATTCCAAATATAACAAAGAAACCTCTTTTCGGTCAGAATTTCATCGAAATTGAAGAGGGGGGCTATTCGGAAATCGAGTCAATTCCACATAAGATATCAGCGTGTTGTCGGATGCATCGGGTGATGGTGTTGACTTAAGAATAAAGCTGAGATTATTGTCCCGCCGGCGGTAAATTTCAACGTGTAGTGCGATGCGCAGTTCATTTAACCCTTCAGGCTCCGAAAAGCCTTCGAGATATACGACTGTTTATGAATCCGAACCACGGTAGTCCCGCTCATTGCTTCTATCGTCAATCAAACCGTCATCCATTATAAGATTGACTCTCTTTGAGCGTGGCCCCGCATGCTCGTACAGCTTCCTCGGTTCCCTTTGCGACTCCCCGCGCGTCGTGACGTTCTAATGATACAATTTGTCGCCTGTCCCCCGACCGCCCACCGCTATAAATACAACGGGTACAAAAATATTTCGGTAACAAGAAAAACGAAAAGCAAAACGAAACCAGAAATTCTGTTCAACATCTGAAACAGGCACGGTTCTCTTGTCTGTACACACCGTAACCATGCCGGTCGACTATACTTATGCTTAATTTTCTCACTAAACGAATCGCTGTACGTAGGAACGTAGGGATTGATTCTCAATCATCTCGTAGCCGCGATCAATTTCGTCGACGACTAATCTAGCATGGTTTATTAGCCCTGTGAAAAACTTTTTCATCTAACACCCTTGGCCACGACAAGATTCAGAATTAATTTTACCGATGGTCGTGAAGCACGTGAACTTAGAACCGCGATTGAATCTGATCAAACGAAAAGAGCGACTCGACCAAAAAATTCATTCAGCGAGTTCAAAAATGACGTACGTTCGTTCAGGTGGCATGTAACGAGATCGATTATTTTTACAGTGGTTGTAAATCAATTTAATTGAGTCAAGACCCACGATCACGTGACGAAGGTGTTTCACCTTTTGGGTTGTAAAAGTAAACATAAATTTTACGAGACCTAATTAATAGCTATAGTCGTTTGTTTTTCCCATTTGATATTATTTCTTCGATGTTCGACTGTGTACAGAGAACATTTTTATGCATAACAGATAGTTGAGCATAGTTGCGTGTTAAGCGGTTGAGGAATTATGCGAAATACTTCCTTGTTTCGATCCTTAAACTTTCCGAAGCGAAGCATTATTTATTAACTTTTGGCGTATTATAACTTCCAGAATTTGCCTAACAATTTGTCCGCCATTATAATTCCTGCGTAACGGTCAGCTCGGGGGGGAGTCACTACGTTTACTTCGAGGTGAAATTCCGGGAGCGTACAATAAACGCATAATATATAACTACAAACAAGAAAACCAGTTCGGGAGCGATGATGCAATTTAATTAAAACCATCACGTAAAATTACGTCGCGCTACGGCGAATATAACAAAAAATAACATAATCGAATCATTATACACTGTGTGGTCGAGGTTTTCTGGAGCGCGCTATTGAAGTTTTAATAAAAACTGATAATAACGATAATAATAAATAAACAAAATAATCAAGAATGAATGAGCCCCCAGTCATCCGTTAGACGTCGGCGTCGCGAGGCAGGAAGTTGACCCTTTTCCTCACGAATAAATACGAAGCTAAACAGAGCGCGCTCGGAAGCCCGGAGCAAAGGCAGCAGCTTGATCTTATTCCGACGGTTGATTCATTGCTAACATCAAAACCGGATTTTTGTTTTTTGCCCTACCCTTAATTTTCGTTTGCGGCCTTAACGTGTAACCAATATGTCACGTGGTCGGTGTTTGATCTCGTCGCACAAACGGGCTGCATATACGGTCGTCAATGAAATTCCTCGCGATCCGAACTTTCCCATGCCGTTCTAACGGAGAGGATCTGGCTGCGTTGTTGCGGGCTACCCAACTACCCATTATACATATATCCTCGCGTATATCCACTATACGATGCGTTTTACGGCGGAAAAAGTACAAAATTTTCCAAAATACATCAACGAAACTACATCTCGCTCGAACAATTTTGCAAATGCAGTTCACCCCTTCCACTACGCTCCTGGCAGAATCTGTAGTACGGATATTATCCATTATATATGGGTATTTCACGTAATGCAATGCCACTGTTTCACAACGCCGATATTTACACAAACCTCACATTTACGCTAGTTCAACCTCCGCTATACGGACTTTGATATTGTAACAGAAGAATGTTACAAGCTCGCACAAAACCGAGGTACGCGCACGGTACGCACATATGTTACCTCTGTATAAAACGCGTGCGCGTCATCTGTTGTTAAATTGGTTTATCCCTTTCTTTTTTATTCCTTTCATCGCCGCGCATGATGAAGGTATGCATGAGCTGCTCTACTGGTTCGGAGACTGAGATACACCCGTAAATTGACGTAATGGATAAGATGCCTGCATCATAATTAACTTCGAGTCGCGCCGAGCGCTTTATTTGCAAATGTTGCGAGGATAAATGTAAGCGCGATCGCGTTCGCTATCTACGCCCAATTTATGTGCGTGTCTGTAGAGGGGATGAATAGTATTAATGGTTCTACAATTTCATACGAACTGAATGGATAAAAATTTCAGTTGCAAGAAAATATACTGCGTATCACGTGTCCAAGAGCTAGAATAACAACGACCAGTAGATTTGTAAAATTTTGGATTTACGTATAATGTATAATCTAACAATAAGCCATTATGGCGACGTCGACTATTTAGATACTCGACTCTGACACCGAATATGTTTAACGTGTAACTGCTGTTGGTGCTGTACTTGCTTCTTCTGCGATGGCTAGAAATGTAATGTCGCAGGATGATGCATTCCCTGTTCTTCTCGTCAAGGGAGAGCTAATTGAAGACTTCGGAAGTTGCCACCTACGAGTATAAGTACGCGTAGAAGATGATAGTAAGCTGGCTAGTAAGAATTTCTAGAAGCAATTCGTTTCGAGAATAGAATTGCCCCTCTACGGTGATGTTCTGCCGAATAACCATAGGGTAGATTGGTGCAGCCCCAGTTCTAATTACTTTGCATTCTGGAGGGTGCCGCGACGTTAATTGAGAGCCTGACAACGAGTTATTCAATCTGTATAACCCCTGGGGCTGCTACTTTCGCTGGTGTTTTCTCGTTACACGCTCTCAAATTAGAGGAGACCATGAAAAAGTTGAATCCAAAAACTTCTGGAAATTATTTTTCTTCAGCACCTGGGTAATCTTCGTGAACATCCGGGTGTGAATTAAAATTTTTGGATCTTCGGCCGACGGTGTTCGCGTCGTCGGTCGCGTGTACTTTCGATACCAGAAATTATTTCTCATCATTTTACTGCAGTTGTAAAGCACGCGTTAAATTTTCGTACATCGGGATAAGAACAGCTGGACAAGTGAATTTATGTTAATGACCTTGCGGGCAAGCAAGACACGATGTACGAACGTAATCGAGACGAACAGAAGGAAGTGCAGTTAACGGAGACGGCTTTCGTCGCGAGTCTCGCAGGATGACAAATGGGTTTGGGTAGTGGGTGGCGGTGGCGTAGCGTAGCGTGGCTTCACGCTATGGAGCCGCTAATTGGGTGCGCATTATTAATACGCACAGCTAGTGGCGCCCCATACCCCATACCCCACGGACCCGGACTCCCCGTGTAATTCCCCGGCGAGAAAGATTTCGAAATTTCTAACGCCCCATCCTGAAACTCGACGGTTCCGATCATTCCGCTTTAACTCTGAGCGAATATTCTTTCGAAGAACGCTTCACCCGCTCAAATGGTTCATGATTCTCGGTACCGAGTCTTGGATTAGTTCTGCACCTATATTCCGCATTGTTCAAAAAGCTCCGTAGCGTCCGGTCGCTGGAAAAATTTTCTCAGGCGTATTATATCTGACAGCTGCTGTGCGAGAGAAATATTAATACAGGATTTTTCGCCCGGTTGTTTCTACATTTGTATCCCGTCAAATCCGCGATATCTGTATCGTGTGGCCATGTGGAAACGTGCCGTGTACGCAGATCACGCATCGAACAGATTTCGCTCGTTCCGCGTTTCTATATCTAATTTGTTTCACCCCCACGTTTGAACTTGGACATTGCAGAGGTGTATAGGCTCGCGGTTCGTCCTGTCGCAGTTATGGTAACTTCACGATGAAAAAATAATTTGCATTTATATTTTTCATCAGAAGAATCAAAACGGTTACATGTAGATAAATATTCCCAACGATAGGTAATCAAGGATCACCACTGTTCAACGATAGAAGATATCAGAAGTTTCAACGCGCCCAGTCCGGTGACACGTATAATACCGATAATCCGAAAGTTCAACAAAATTCCTGGCTGACTCCGCAGTTTCCATTGTTTCGATTTCATTTCGGATTTATTCCGTCACGGATTTCGCCCGGCGTAATTTGATAACCGTCGGAACAACAGATGGATGCAAAGGATACAAAGAGTTCCGGGAAATCCGTTTGCGATGAATCCGTGAGAGAATATTTCAGAAAACCGGAGGACAAAGTGATGAGTAATTGCAAATATTATTCTATCAATCTGCTTTTCAAAGGATACGCGTTTCTATCGATCGTGAGGTGAAATAGAAATTTATAAAGACGAGTTCTCTGCCTTTGTACGTATACATTGAGCGGTGATCAGATTTCAAGCAAAAAATTATCCGGCGCAGCTACTCGAACACATCTACTGGAATCGGATAATTTCGTACGTCGCGTAGGTTCTTCATAATCAGCTCTCGTTATGTGAATATCCCGGTTTTCATATCAGACTTCTAAGTGACTGAAAGATCGTAGAATAATTTGAGGAAATGATTAAAAACCTTAAACGTAAGCAGCAGAGGTTTTTAACTGCTAACACGTGCGGCAACGGATGACATTAATAAATACTTTGATTTTTCTCTATGCGCGTTCTCATCTGCTTTTGACTAGCTGAAACATCTGAAAGTCATTAAGTCGTTGATGCAGTAAGACTGCCACAATATTGTTGCAATGTTTTATCAACAGGTTGTTTGGCGGAGCATTTCATCGCGAGGCTATAGTAGAGAGAAACAAGAAGAAACTTCATCCGTTCGCGTTGTTTGAACGTACAGCTTTGTTGATCACCCGCAACTGAATCAAAATCAAACGTGAAAAGTAAAAATGATTTCGTCTTTCACATCTCAATTCACTCATCGATATGGATCCCACGAATAATAGTCATAATTTTTTCGATGAATTTGATTGTTGTGTATGTAAAAATACTTACAGTCGTTGTATCCTCGAGTCTCTGCCTTCAGGTACAACATGAGTACGCGTATCGTGTATCCAGCTGACGAAAGAATCTCGCGGAGAGGAATAGGATTTTGAGTTTCAATATGAAAAATTGTAGTCGTAAAGAGAAATCCATCCGTACCAAGGATTCTCCGTGTATTTTTATTTTTATTTTTATTTTTTTCGTTTTTTTGTATACTTTATACGTCAGACACGAAGAGGGAGTCTCAGACCAGCTTTGTTCTATGATTACATCTGCGAACGTTGGTGGGTTGGGGGCGGCAAACCGAGGTGAGTTAGATAAGGCCACGTCTTACTGGAAAACGCGGACACGACGAAACACGGCGTCTGATATTTCCGTTCGGTACAGTTGTACTTCTCGGATTTACACCGTACGGTACATACGTACGGCTACGGTGCAAGCTCTCATCCTGTCTTTGCACCCGATACAGCGAATGAAATTTCCACCTGGATTTATCGGATGTTCTCATCTTCCCGGTGCAAAGGGTGTTTCTGCAATCTGTCATTTTTCACCCATCCGTTTTCCGATTTTCCGAATCATGATGCCTGCCCATAGCCTCCGCGTCGAAGGAAAAAGCTTCCGGATATTCATTCGACTGACTTCAAATAACGGCAGGGCCAGCTGGAATATACATGAGTGACGAAAGTCCGTCAACCGGAGAAGACGAATTACGAAAAAAACGAGTTTCGTTCATTTGGACGATCATCTTCTCAACCTTCTTTTTGAGCACGTATTTTTGGATAATCTCCAGCTCTGAATATAAAACGTTGCAGGTCGTCTACCAAACGCAGGAGGACCGGAGCCAAGTAAATTAGGCGGGATGATTCGTTACTCTATGAGACTAACACCATCCCACGCTTTTATGGTGATTAATTCCTAGTAATTATGGAAATAGCTAACAATAAGATAGGAGCGTAAGGCAATAGGCTCGTCACGAATCTTTGAGTTTGCAGCCTTTGATGTAAGTCGCTAATGATAATCCCGTACTGCGTTCATTTAGTCAGAACAATGGCAATTCAATCAGCCCTTAAGCTAGGCATACATGTAGAGATACCCACATAGGATGACCCAGTTGCGTCATTCATACTTGCTTTATAGAGTTTTAAAATATAGAAGGTTTAGAATGAAGTTTTCCACGGATTACGACGATGATAATTTCATTTCTACCCTTTTCATACGTGCGCTATATTCATTTATGCGTTGATGATGCGGATCAATAACGCAAGAACAGAGACTACAATGAGATCGCCTAACGAGATTATTTATAGACTCTTTCATGCCTTCAGATTGATCACGATTGAGAGGTTGGTCGAAGAGGCGATCCTCGATCTCCGTTGATGGGAGGAATTTAGTTGAGTTTCGATGAAAAGGGTCGGTGATAAAGCGTCACTTCCGGAATCGGGCCGCGGTTATGTTTTCGTATTGAGCGACGCCCAACGCCCGGCACCACGTGGCTACTATCTTCTCACGTGACAAGCTCACCTAAACTCCCACTGCTCGCATTATGCTTTTTATTGCGAACTCCATTACGATAACAAGCCTTTAAATACCTCCATAATTGATAAATTGAACCTCTGAGTATATCGCTTTAATATTCACCACGACATTCTATTTGACTTTTTCATCAGCCGTTGAGATAAGACGGCGCATGAAAAATTCGTCTAAATAGCGTGAAAAGGCAAACGTGTAAATGAAAAGTCAAACCGTACTATTCTCCTGGCCACGTCGCAAAGCCTGGCGTCATGTGCTCGGTTTCTGCTGCTGCTTTCGATCAGCGGAACGGCTGCATCAGGGGGTCGCTCGCTCGCCGGTCGAAGAAATTTCATTTTTCCAAAACGAGTCGAACGTACTCCTCCACTTATCTTTTTAGATGAAAAAAATTGCCGAAGAACGATTCGTTTCCATTCACCTTAACTTTATAGTCAGTTCGCGGTCACGTACTCAAACTCGCTTAGACGAGACGTGGAGCCGGTGTGACGGTGGTGTTACATTTGTAATTCAATTCAAGACAGCTAGAAGAGGTAATTCGGCTCGTGCAGCTTCGCGGGAAGTTCTTATTTCGATTACTGATCAAATTTTCGGTGAACACACGTCTGCGGAACTAGAGGCGTGGGCAAAAATTGTGCAGAAACAGTATTCGAGTTGGTTTACCGCGCCTTGCGTCGACGCACTGCATAACGCCGCGGTTGCGTTTTGACGAACCCGCGGAGAAGTACCGTACAAATATTTGTAAACTGGACATTCCATTAGTAGCTGGTAAACATTTCAAGTCAGTAAACACAATGTTTTAATTTGTACCTGAAATTCAGGTGGCCCGTCAACCGAAGCACAAACACAGGTTGGTCGCGGAGTTTGAGTTTTACGCTTGCGCCCGCCTGACGCCAGACCAGCGACAGTTGCCGTGGCCAAAATAACCGCGTTACGGTTACAAGACTCGAGAGTCCTGTACAAACATCGAGACGCGTTTATATCTCGGTTCACCAATTTGTACGCCCTTGCGAGAAGACGTTAATCTCTCCTCGATTCCGCAGAAGATAAACGAACGACGGAGACTGTACGGCAAAGACATTCGAAATATATGGTGATAAATTTGTTAACGGTCAACAAATCGTCCATGAAAATTGCCGGCCGATTGTATTCGTCTGAAATAGAAAAAAAAAAAAAAGGAAAAAAAAACTCTTTTCTCGGTAGGGGTGAACTTTTTCTATCATATGTATTTTTTCTTCCATTTAATATTATTCAGTTCTTTTTTTTTCGAGACAGGCGTACCTCGATAACGAACTTCCCCCCTTTTCCCCCGACTAACAGAGTATATTAGCGCACGCGGTGTTGATAGCGTGGCGTGTCCGCACCTCGTTCTGAATATTTATCACCCGCCAGGGGCTCGCATTCACGTAACGCTCGGCGCGCTTAACCCTCACCCCGTCATCGCGGCGCCCCGACGCCCCCGAACACTGACCCGCGGACTCCACACGCTGTTGCAAACTTATCGGTATTTTGTCCGCGTAAGGCAGGACCTACATAAAATGTGTGCAGTTAATATTCACGCGATTGCGCCAAATATCGTTGAAACGGTATAAAGTGCCCGCGATTTCGTCGCAATTTTCAAACTATAGCCACAGAAATTTTCGAAAAGTATCGTCGCGACCAAAATCGTACAACGAACCGACGAAATCGAACGAATGTTTGGGAATTGCACGGATATTCGAAATCAGTAATGCAATTATGGTCGCAGATGTTCGACGTCAGCGAAATTGGTTGAGAGCCGACAGTGTTATCGTAGAGGAGTTGGAATGGGGAAAGGAGGAAAGAAGGGTGTTTGCGGGGAGTCAGCGTTAGGTGAAAAACGGGATAAGCAGGAAAAAAAAAGTTAGACTCGGCAAAACGTGGCAGCTAGCTTAAAGGGTCGCACTATCAGAACGGCACGCGACTTTCGATTCATTCCGAGACCTGTACAGACCGGTTGACGCCAGTCGCGCAATTTCCACTGAAATAGTTTTTTTGACAGAACTCAACGTGTGTATGTCTACGTATGGTGGAGGCTTGCTTTTTTTAGGTGAATTGTAAGGGCGCGCGCATACAGGCGAGATATGCAGCACGTAACGCTCTACTTGGCTATTTTACGGAAAGAATCCACCGTTTACACGTTATCTGCTTTTCAGACTCGACAGACGCCAAGATATACCAGGATAATCCCACCATATACCTGAGCAATATTTTCAGCTCGATCGATCATGGTCTTTTTATTGCCGCATGTACACGTATCGATATATGGGATATCCGCGAGTCGCCCCAGTTAATTAGGACTCCTGCAGAACGCCGTCGGCTGTCCGTTGGGATACCCGATGTTCGTGGTGCCCGAACTCCGGGGTAGCCTCGGGCTACCCCATGGCGGAATCAATTTACAATTTGCATGATTGCGGAAAAGTAACCTTTGCCTTCTGCGTCGCGCAACAGATGGCCGAGGCCAACTTAATTACGTCGATAAAGTCAGCCTGTATCGTTCGACCCCGAGGCTGTTGGTATTATACGGCATCTACGCGATCCTCCCTGTGTTTTTTTGTTTTTTTTCTTTCAAACAAAAAAATTAAGCTACGGGCTATCAGCCGACTAAGGTCGTGACATCGAAGGCCAGCCTTCGATTAATTTACATTAATTATTCGATAACTTTGACGACGAGTGAACGGGTGTTAATGAATTCCCACGATGATGGGACGAAGTGTGGAGAAATGAAATGAATATGGAGGAGGTGAGAGACGAGTTGTCTTTTGTTTCGCCGAATGACGAATGTATCACACACGTGTAAGGTGATTCTTGGGAAAATGTTGTTCGCCAGCAATAGGAATACGCACTTTCACGCCTGACGTTATTTAGAGTTTCCCCAAATGTACGCCTGCCCTGAATTATTCAGATTCACTCCCGCGTTAATATTCATCTATGCTTCCGCCAAAGGTGCTAGAATCGTTTTCACAAAGGGACTAAAATATCGCCTTGTCATTTACGACAACGCTCTGCAGTGACTCGAAATTTCATAAATATTGCCTTCACGTATTTGCATATTATATTCAAGACACGAGTGACGACGCCTCAAAGACAACGCCTTCATCCTCCGCTGTATCTTCGCCTCTTCGTACTGCAATTTTATTATTGTCGCTCACTGACTTCAATATACCTTGTTCAACGCTGTACGTACATCGGGTCTCACTTGTTCACGAACAATTATTAGACGGTAATTCGTGCCTCCTTGAAGCTACGCAACGTTTCATGACACGAACACAAAACACGCGTCCTACGCACATTCATCAGTTGGAAAGTATACGTCCAACTTGTACGTTACACGTACAATGGAACACGGTCGAATCTCGGTAGCGGTGGCTGCGAGAGATTAACTTTGAAAAGTAATTTTCTTTTCATTTCGTCGGCTGACCAACCTATGAAGCCGTAGAATAATACCCGCTGTTGTATCGCCTCTGTTCAACAAACGTGGATAATTTTTTTTTATCAACTAAAACTCTCAACTTCTCCCAATGAATGGACGTCTATCGGACGTCCCGTATACATATATATATATATATCATTTATCAGGCACAGTGGCTATAACCACATCGTCAGCTGAACATACATTTCATTTTAAAAAAATCTTAATCCACGTGAAACCTAATTTACCACGACGCTAATTGTACGATGTCTAAATCACGTCGAAGCAAGCCACCGCTTTTGAGATCCGTGAAACCCTCCGGGCCTCAGGTATTCCCCCCGAGTAAAAATTCTCCGATTCCATAAATCGATTAGCGAGAGCATGTGACGATCGTGTCAGAAGACAGGTAACCGTTGACGCTATTATGTTGTGTCGATCAGCTGGAAAACAACGATTTTCCACGATGAATCACCAAATTTGATTTCCTAATGTGAAAACGTCGCACGATCGTTGGACGAGATACATACCTATAAAAGCCCATTCCTCGAACAAGAGAGATATCAGTTCCGACGACCGTCTCGACCAAACGAATCCTGCATCGATCGACAGAAAGCTGAACGATGTTCGGACGGATAATCGCAATTCTCTTCCTGATCGCCACGGCCTCCGCTATGCCAGAAGGCATGTATTGTTTATACGGATTTAAGTGGACTAGCACTTTCTTTTTCTTCTGTTACGCTCAGGCTGCTGTCCCATTGGCTCCTTATTCGTTTCAAAGTTATTCCGGTCGACCGATCTCCGGGATCTGGGGTTTTTCCAAGGGCCAATGGCCATGCTAACTTTTCGGATATCCTTATTCCAGCATATGTCAGGGTCTCGCGTTCTCCTGATCCGCACCACCATCATCATCATGGCCATCACGGTGGAGGATTATTCGGAAACATCGGCGTAGCTCACAGTCATTCAAATGGATACGGTCTCTACCCGGGAGGATACGGAGGTTACCCTGGAGGCTACGGAGGTTACCCTAGAGGCTACGGAGGATATGGAGGATACCCTGATTATTATGACGGTGGATACGGTGGAGCAGGTGGCGAGGCAGGTTCATTCGGATTCGGATATGATTGGAGAAGATAATCCCATGAGTTACTGCAATTAAGATCTTGTTGAATGATCGCATCGCCTTATTCGTACCAATCGAATCCATACATGTGTACAATTATCTATGATAGAAACACCAGCTCGAAATAAACGAATCATTCACTGACCCTTGGTATAACAAAGTTCCGTATTCACGAATCGGACTGACGTATCGAACGACCATTTGTTAACCTTTCAGCAGCCCGTGGACGGCACAAATTGAAAAAAAAAAAAAACAAAAAAACAAAAAAAAAAAACACACAGCTGGGTGAACTAATTGTATCCTATTCCTACTTCTGATTAGTCCATGAGAATTGTAAGACTTTTTGTGAAGGAGCGCTACGATGTATATCACACGGTATACCCGGGGTACATGTTGATTAGTAAATGCTTTACAAATTTACGACGTTCACATTTCGATGGTGAGTTGTCTCGGGATACGATCTCGATGCCATAACGAACGCACGCAGCCGCGTCGAAATCCCTCCGATTCATAGACCGTCGAAACCTATGCTAATAAATCCCCGAATGACACGATAAGTTGATCTTTTCACAACTGATACAACAGGTATTTCATCCCTAATGACAGGATTGACACTGCGGCATTCGATGTATGAACGCTCATCCATATCGTAGGTGCAGGTGTCTTTTCACCGATCGTGGAAGGGGAGGGTCTTCGCGCCGAAATCAAAGTTTAAAAAAAATAAAACTCGCTCCGTCAGGTCGAACTTCTGCAGATCCGGAAGAAAAACCATCGAGGGATATGGACGACGCGCGGTGAGGTGAGAGGATATTTTACGATGGACGTAGATTGGTAATAGATTGACCGGGAATTCACACGGCCTGGCTTGGTGTCCCTATAAGATCCTCAATTTGTGTTGAAAATAAACGAAGAATGAGGTAAGGCTGGGTGAGCGGGCGAAGGCGGAATCTTTTGGGTCTGTCGTCCAAATTAATTGGGTTCCCCGAGAGGGCAGGTCTGGCAACGCCGGGTCTTGATTTCCTCTCAGACAAGTCCTATAAATCCTGTTCCTCCTCTGCTCCTCCCTCCTCTCCGGGCGATGGTGACAAACCAAAGCGAGCCTCGTGTTTTTATCTGATCGCCGCGTGGATAGTCGCCGTCGCAGGAAACTTAACTCTGTGGGGTAAGACGTATACGGAACAGAAATGGGGGGGCCGGTGAAAAGTTCGAGAGGGACGAGGAGAGGACTCTTACACAGGAGGCGGCGAGAATCGGGAAGAAACTGAGAGATCGCGGTGTGTGCGGTGATGTCCTCACATTAGGGACCCGATCTGTTATCACCGATGATTTATAACAGTATTAATTTTTGAAAGACTTTCGTCGCAAAGAGTATAATATATATACTCGCGCGTTGTTCACGGTTCCAATTCCGCTACAGGTGATGTTAAACGGCATGAAAGAGTCGGTTAATTTGGCTTAATATAAATAGATACCCGTTGCAGGTTCCATTAATCATCATAGTGCCCCGTTACCCAGAAGAATAAATTATAACCATAGAAAAGAAATGAAAAGAAGACCCACTACTGATCTGAATTGCCCACGGTTTGCCGTCGTTACGAATATCAACAATCAATCGTTCACGTGCTCTCGTATAAATTGAAAACACAATTATTGGGTTACATAATAGGACTAATTTTACCAATATTTGTATAAAATTTGTTCGGCTGTCATCACGCGAACGAAATATCATGTTATGTGTGTACTCTGGCGATAATTTTGTTTGCTGAAAATTATACCTTTCGCCATAGAGATGTAAATGACTGTCGGTCAACTGTATACACAACACCTGCGGCTCTGTGTATTTTAGTATTTTGAAAATGATAGACTTTTGACGTATATACAAAAAAAAACAAAAAAAAAAAACAAAAAACGATAAACCGAATCCTGAAAGGAACGTAAATGGTCGTGAACGGCGCCGAACGAGTCCGGGGGTAGTTTAGTGGAATAAGAAATGAGGGGTACAGAAATGGTTTCCGACGAATCTTCCCTGTCGAACCTCTTGGAGGACTCGAGAGACCGCTGGTTTCCGCGACCCTTTTCCAGCATCTGTCGCGGAGGTGCCACGGTATAAAGTTGGGAAATTAGGCGTCTGAACATCTATTCAAATTTCAGTTAATTTAGTCGATTTAAAAGTGTCAAATTCCACCCGCCACCTGTTACCGGAGTAAATAGCACCCGTAAGTACCAAAGCGCTGTTCCGAGTTTCTTGCGTTTCATACGTCGGGTGCGTTCGGTAAGAGATCTTTAGAAAATCCAACCCTTTGTATGACCTCCATAAACCTCTGGAAACTTCATCCCCTCGCCTCGTCGTGAATTCCAATGTACAGGAAAACCTATCGTGAAAGTTGCTTATTTATAGGCCCGGATATTAGATTCACGTGGGCTTTTTATCTCCCGAGATGAGTCGGTCGAATTCAAGTTGAAAAATATGCATGGAACCGCACAGAACCATCGTATTATTTTGTGTTTATTTCCTTTAGCATAATAATCATTGTATTAATGTATAAATAATAATTCATCAGCGTTATAATTCTTCCAATTCGGCCCGATAAAGTTTTTTCAAAAACAATCAATACGATTCATCAATTATATGATATATGATCCGAATCTGAAAATACTCACTGACTTTATATGTACTCATTTATTTCCTGGAAGTCCAGTCAAACCATAATCTGTATTATAACGTTCTAGAAATTTATCGACATATGCTCGCAAATGTACTTTTCCACGTACACATATATACATATAGAGAGTGAGTAGAAATGCGCTTATAGAATACGTGAAATGAGGTATCAATTTTTCAATAGGGGATCCTCATTTCCGGAGTCATTTTTGCCGGACTCAAAGTATAAAGGCGATAGAAATTTTCTCTCTAAACCATCAGCTATAAGGTTATAAAACTTGAAGAACGTGCAGAGTATATTGTAATTGAATATACATAACGTCGATAACTTCTTTCTCATACTGTAATGTTTAAAGTATACAAATACATGACTAATTGATAATGTTGGATATGATCACCTTCCATAATTAAGTTATAGGGAAGCGAAGCTACGATCTTCCATCGCCCAGCGATGCCCACGAGCTAATTAATCTCAATTATCCTAAATACAGCTGAACAATAGAGCAACTTTGTCCGAACATTACTGCGCCGGTACTGGGTTCAAAGTGTTGCGACGCTTCGCCCTTGCGTGGCCACGGGGCAGGGGAGCAAGGATCTTACAATCGCCGATGGTACGGCATCCACGGGGATGTTTCCCTCTGTTATCTTCCATTACTCGTAGGTCGTGGAATATTCTCACTACACGCATATCAACCTAGAGGATCTGATGTGGCCGCCTGATGTGTCACAATCGCTTTTTATGTCCGGTAATCCCCTGGCTTACCTTGTTGGTTCTCCCTGATCCCTGCTCTGCATGCCCCGTCGTAAGCCAATTTCGTCGCAGCTAATTTTTAAATCCAATGGAGATATTTTCTCGTTGGTAATGCGGAGGAAAGAGGGTGGAAAAGTGTGGGTTTTGCGAAGGAACCCAATCACCCCGGCACTTCCCTGTCTCCGCTTACCGTACAACGCGAGAGATCTCATGCGTTTCTGTTTACGCATTTTTTTTTTTTTTCCGATTTTCATGAAAAAAAAAATTCACCACCTACCTCAAACCGAATAACGATATTAGGTATCCAGATCCCCTCGAGTCTCACCCTACGCCTGGGAGGGCAAAATTTCAATTACTCATGTTAATGAGATCTGTCTAGTATCTATACAGAGAGTAACGTCGGCGCACTGCATTTTTAAAAGTCTGTTCGAATTTATTTATTAATCAGTCGACGATGTGGGTACCGTGGTCATTGTTTATGAAGAATATCGATACCACGTCATGCACGGTCTGGAACGACCGGGGCACCGCGGTCTATGAGCACATCGTGAAATAAACTTCATTAATATTTCATGAAAAGACAATCGCTATTTGGTTCCAGGAATTTGTTGTAACAATATACTCAGCTTCCCATCTTTTATGCATAAAGTACAATTCGTATTTGTTCGAGCGTTTGGTAACCCAACAATTTATTCATTCTTCCGTTTCAGTTATTCCATAACTGACCCATTCCGAGTACAGTTTCAAAAGCTGTGATAGAAAAAATGATTAGAAACGCGAGCGAAAAGGTTCCTTGTAATAATGGTTGTGAAAAAACCACGATCGTAACCTTACCCAAATAATCTTCAAAACCCCCTACGAAATTTTGATCGTTTTGGAATGAAAACTTACAGCGTCGTTTTCGCATGTATATTTCCAGTTTATATTTTTCCGATGTCGTCGTCATCGGTACGAACAAGATTTCGAGTTTTATTTCACGCGGTGGACCATCCGCCTCATCTCTTTTTGTTTTTTCTCTGCATCTCAACTCATATCGATAAACCCCCGCGCGTGTACAACCGCGATCAAGAATACGTGCTCAGATTCAACTTTTACTTCCAGATCTTATGGGCGATCCACCGTATACGACGGAATGCTGTAGATCCACGAAGGACACGGCGGAGGACTTTCTGCTTGCTCCCGCGGAGTACGTGCAGGCAAAGTTTACGAGCGCCGCAAGAGTATCATTGGTTAGTCGTAAACTCGAAAAGCGAGGAAGGAAGACGCGAGCGAAGTGAGTGAAGCGAGAAAAGCAAGCAAAACTGCACGAAGCCAACGGTACAAAGAAGCCTCGAGATATTTATGGAAAGCAATTAACGCGAGCGTAAACATAATATGCCTTTGCAGCATCGGTGTCGAGGATGATTTGGGGGGGGGGGGGGGGGGGGGGGGGGGGCAGGCGGGTGTGGGTGTTTCGGTATCCACGGGGATGCAACTGGAATATGGTTGTATTTGGGACGAGGGAGGGTTGGAAAATACATGGGGAACCACGTAGATATATATCGTGGTGCCATAAATAGAACCGGTAATTAGGGATCAGTTGGACGTAAAATTCGACGGGTGAGTCGCAGACTCTATACCATCATATAGTGATACCATTGTTTCTCTTGTTGTCTTCTCGCTTGTCTCGTTTAATTTACAAATGGCATTTTCACTAATCTTGATCACGCGTTTGAGCGTTACCTATGCTGTGGTACATACGTGTCGATACAACGAACCTATACCTCCTCTCTATTCTTCAAATACCTTCTCCGTTAAGATACACGTCTGGCGCAAGAGGTCCACAAACAAAAACGAAAATATCCCTTCCAACTAGAGCTGTTTGTAAATTAGAAAATAATAGAATTCAACCTCGATAAGTCTATCAAATAAATCACCAGATTCCGATCAATAAATCCTCATTTCCCATTCGCGTTGTATACCTTATGCTGTGCGCCTACTATATTCAACGTACTTACAAGGGATCGAGTCTAAAAGTTACCCCACCAAGAGGCTGCACTCGAGGTTCGGCCTACTCGGAAATGATTCAAATCATACTTATTGTTTGTTGATTTTGAATCGGAGGTATACGCCCCAAGCTGAATCCGCACATTTTTATATCGCAAAATGTGGGAGTTAAATGCGATAGTAGTGGAGTGCCGTAGAGGTGGAAAGCATTTACAAAATTAGCATCAATCCCTGGCTCAACGCGTGATTTGGCGCGGTGTTGGCGGCACGCTTTGCGAACCCGGGCACCCGATGTAACCGGTAGTTACATAGAGCCGATAGACTGTAGGAATAATATACGTACATATATGTAGATATTGCACGCAGCGTGCCCTATAGACCGGTGGATCAGGTATTGATATACTGACCCTGCGTAAAACCGAACATGACCATATGGCTCGACATGTGCATTCCCTGAAATCCTCGCCATGTGGCTACGTCTCCACTACATGTATCCATAAATACATATGTATGTGCACACATTTTTCCCCATATTCGGATTTCCACGGGAGAATATGAAACCAACAGCTCGACGACTACGTTGCGCGCAACCGAATACGAGTAGCGAATGCGTAAATATCCGCGTTAATGGGCAACGGGCAATGGGTAATGGGTAATATAGTCTCGAGTATCCGCAGTTGGCAATATTAATAAATTCACCACTCCCTCTTCTTAACGCACTGTATTTGGATAATAACAATGATACCGAATATATTCATATACGTACTACCAATGATCGTAATGAAACATATCCACGCGTTATAGTTTTCGGTAAGCCTATACGATTTGTTGCGGATCAACGGTAACATTGTCGTGCAATGGTATTCGACGGTCGGATGTTCGATGTACCGGAAGATTCAAAAAAACTCTACCGAATGACGTTTTCCTCCATTAGACTTGTAACAGTCCCGAAAAGACTGCGTACAACAATATAGAATTCCTGGGTCCACCAGCGGCTTCAAAGGGTCGAAGCGGCGATATTAGTTAAATCTCCATTGTTGGTCTTACGGGTGTCCATCGCGTGGCACCTGTACGTTGCTACCTATATACTAGGGTATACCGCATCTCCGTTTTTCCCGATGCGTTAGGTGTAGGATTACCCAACTAAATATACCGTCTATTATATCGTCCACGGCCATCTGCCAGCATAAATCAAGGGCTTCCTGACAACATCCTTTATTTCGTCGCTTATAACTCGTATGAGAGCGCCAGCGTTAGATCTGCATTCCCGTTCATTCAACATTACCCTTGCGTTCCATCGGGATCCGGGTCCTCAATCTTTTTGAGCTTTACGTACGGTCGCGTTTGGGAGAATCGCGGCGCGCGTTTGATATCCTGTGGGAATGCGTTGGGATACTCGCGAGGTATTGGTATAGAGAATTTCGAGGCGAACAGTAGTGAAAATTGAACGGGGAAAAAGAATCCTATACTTGACTAACACCGTGTACACGTTTGCTGGACCCTTTGTTTCCCCAACGATATCGCGTCGATCCTCTCTGAATTGGCATTTTTTTAATTACCCGTACAGTCTAGTATTAAAAACCGTATCGGGGTGAACGTCGGGGAAGCTATATGAACTTGAAAATTTCACGAAGGATCATTCGGATGTCGAATCTTTGTCAGAGAAGAAAAAAGTTGGCCGCGACTTGTGTGGAACTTATCTTTTTCCGATAAAGATTCAATACTCAACGGAACCTTTTCTCAAATTTCACATCCGACAGATAACGGGATAAAACCCTGTGAAGTGTAATGTGAAAATTCTCTAATATGTGAATCGGAAATTAGAAAAGATATTTTTCTCATAAATATAGATTTTTTTAGGTATCGCTTTGAAGTGGTAATTCGTAGGGCGACGCGGAGCGGGGAGTGTTGCTTCTCAAAATTAACTTGGAAAGTATTTGCTTTCCGGTAGGCAGGTTAGTATTTGTTGAGCGCATTTATTCAGGTGCCATTTCTTTCCATTACGAGCGGATCGCTAATTGTTTGGGGCTACGTTGGCCACTGTGCGGCTTCTACCGGGATCTTTGTCTAGGTTCCTAGACCTTCCACAATCCTTGGCCCTTAAAATGTAGCCCGTCCCTCACGCGCCTACGCGCTAACAGTAGCTCGTACTCCGGCCGCTGCGGAACCGGTAATACATAAAGTTGTCGAAGTTTCGGCGTTGATTTTAAGGACAACGTATCGCGGTAGCAACAATTTCAATAATAATTTGTTACAATCTCAAACCAAGCTTGTGTTTTCAACTGTTCGTTACTCCCGAATTATATAGTATACCGAAAAAAAAAGCGACAAAAAAAGAAGAAGAAGACAGGTGAGTCAAGTGTTTTCGCTTTGTGCCAGAGATATGTGTACGTTCCGGAATCGCCTCTCGCGGCGTGGATGTGGTCAGGATGTAAGCGAAAGCCTTTTCAAATGCAAAGTCTTTGCGTTTGCGGAACGAGTAGGAAAAAGTCGGTTGAAAGTCTGCAGGGAAGCCAGACGTGCTTCTCAAAGCTCTTATATATATATATATATATATATATATACCTCGCCGTCCAAATTTTCCACCATAATAGAGGAGATGAATCTTTAACGCGTGGATTTTTTTTACAGGTGTTTCCTCGCATTACCCACTACTACCGCCCTACGGGCGCAGTCGTGACGGTTGAATGTAAACCGAGGAATAATTCATACGAAAAGTGAGTGAGTGAGCCGCTTCTTGAGGAAGCATTGTACAGCTGGACTGAATTAAACATCATCTGCAGCTCGTAAGGCTCTAAGCTCCTGGCGATATCGTAGAACCCCACAGAACTATAGAAGCTAGCTGCCTTCGCTACCCATATACGTACGAATTGTGTGTAGGTTTACATGTGTGTACTCCAGTCTCCCAGTCATAATATGTCTAGCTACGATATTTGTCTGCATGTACACCGCCGATCTACCAATACCGACGAGGCATGTCCTGATACATGTTACATGTCTCTATAAAGGTAGGTAGGTACCTATCGCGCCCATATATATATATGGCAGACACGAGCTGTGCAAACTCCCGTATCCGTGCGGTCTTGAATTATGTACCCCGCAGGTCATACCGTACGTTGCGGGGACGTCGCGAAGAGGGATTCCTGCACCGTCTGAAGATATTGACGAAAGTTTGCACAGCGAAGGGGAGGTGAAAAGGGGGTGATTTTTGTCAGGATACATGCGCGATGTGTGTGATTTTTTAGTATCACATGTCCAAATGCTCGTTCAGTTCTGTTACGAATACGTTGAATATACCAGAATCGAGGGTTCGGGTTGGAGAAATAAAATGGTCAATTTTTCACGGGGTGTTGAAGTCCGATAGCCGAGGTTCGGGAGGTCCTCGATATTTCCCCTTGAACTGGAAACCTTCTTAACGACCTAGCGATGTTCCGAAACAGAAGAAAGGCAAAGAGCCGACCCTGTTGGTAACCCCGTTCCATCCCACGTTCGAAAGCCTCGTATCGCTAGGTAGCTAAAAATTTATGGACTTTTTTTTTTCTCACCGAAATATACCCGGCACAGCTGCGAACTTGATGAAGAATTTTTTTCTTCTGCGCCGTATACCTACTTCGTAAAAATACATTCACGTAGGTTGCTACTGAACTGTGAATCGCCTTATATCATCGTGAAAGAAAAAAACAATTCTACAAGGGTTGTGGTGAAACAGTAACGTTGACGATGAATGAAAAGAAAAAAAAAAAAAAAAAAAAACACAAATAATCAGAGATACCTGTACCGAGATGCTATCGAATAAAACTTCGAGTGCAATTAGGCTGGTCCGAGGATCCTCGTGTCCAGATTTACTATAATCGATGCCGCGGTATACTCGCTGCGATCGAATATATCTTCCATTCCATTCCTTCTTTTTTAGGGTCTTTAAGATTCTCGGGTTTTTGGGAGGCGCGCGACTGACACCGGCCGGGGATCGTGATTGACTAATAGGCCGTGGTTCTCCGTTGGAAAACGGCGGTACCTGGCGAAGCAGCGGATTCATCGGAGTATCGAGTCGGTGTTTTGTTTAATTACTGCCGTTAGTGGAGGAGCGGTGGTGATGGTGGTAGCGGTACTACGTATAGCGACGGGTTCGGGCGAGCTGGGTAACCCTCGGTAAGCGCAAGTTATACCGAAAGTTAACGGCTGCACGGAGTGTGCGTGTTTCTCGCGTGTTTCTTTTGCCGCAGTAACGAATTGTCCCCGTCACATGGCCAGACTGTCCTGTCTGTCAACCGGCATGGCGGCCCCCGGTACTTTATACACGTAATCCTATACGTTATACGCCTAAATCTATACCCGTGCGCGCACACATTCCTTCAAACGCACACATCGCACACGCATCGCGTATAATACAAAATACACGCGTTACTTAAACGCGGACGCCATAGCCGGATTCAGGTAACGCCATGGTCCGCCCCCTGGGTTTCCGTCTCTTAAGGTAGTATCGATTACAGGGATTCCTTTGATTCGGGGTCCGATGTATTCTAGAACCGAGGTCGGTTCCGCTATCTTTCTTTGGATTGAGGTTTTCTCGATTCTTAGCCTACGGTTCGAACGAATTAATTACCGAGTCTCGATACGGAGTCATGTCGCGAGTCAATCGCGATCGATAACGGCGTAGCAGCATTCTGACCTTGAGAGGAAGTTTGGAAGTTTCGAGTAGGACATTTATTGAGATCCCAGTAAGTCGTCAGTGTGTATCCAACCAGATCCTGCAATGGAAAGTCAAAAAGTGGGGAAGAGTTTCGTTGGTCAGAGACCCAACGAGTTCGGTTGACAGTTGCTAGGTAGCCCCCGTCGACGGTGAATCGTAACAGTTTTACAACGATGTCATCCGACCGAACAATTGTTGCCGGAACATTGTTATCACGACGTTGTGATAAATGAGGTATTTTTGAAATACCTCGTACTTCATCTCCATATCGTATCGACGCTACTTGATTCTCAAGTACTTCGATTGCAAAATGATCTATAAGCTACTTACACTTTACGTATCGTAAAAACTCACCGGCGACTACCTCACGCGTGCACGATTACTAAAAAGTTATTAGCACCTTCATGTAGGTCAGGAGTTGGCAACGTACTACTTACCACCCTATACTAGAGAAACTTAAGCTGGGAATAACTTTGTAGCAACCTTAGTATTAGTTCAAACCAAGTAACGAGGCAAAAGTATCAATTCTGCAGTTTTCCGGGAATGTCGCGTGCGAGTCGTAAACTGTCTCTGCAGCGATAAGAGGATCTCCACTATTATTTTATTCACATAGATCGTATATCACATATATATGTATATTCATTATTTTTTAAATCCTGTATATTCCGTAGCGACGAATGAAATGCACCGGCGTTCAATGGATCTTCGCCTTTGTGATTCAACTCTAGGCTATGAGTTTGCTCTATTATTAAGATGGTCGCTGAGAATGAAGCTGACTTGATATCCCGATCAAAGGCTGACTTACAATTAGACAAGAGGACAACAGCCGTACTTTTACGAATTATGTTCATCCCGAGTAGACAGCTCACCTAATACACCAAATGAGAACGGTGGCTATATTACGCTCAGCCGCGCAAGATACAAAAGCAATTGGCATAATACGGACTATTCGTTACAATCCGCTGGGTAATCGCAGAGTGCAGGACGACGATGAGAATTTAACGGTATAATCAAAGTTAATAATCAGAAACCTGGCAATAATACCTAACGGCCATCACATTCTATAATCCCGCCCGAAATATGGGGTATACCGATATGTGTGCTGCGGTATAGAGCCAGCGTTCTATGTGCGGTTCAGTTCACCGCAAGCGCATCGCATCGGTACGGCTGTAGTAATATGAGTGAACAATCGCGTTCATTCTCTACGACCGTTCTCGTGTCGAATGAGGGGATAGTACATGGAATCTCGTAAAAAACCTACGGCTAAATCATTGGACGAAACGATGTTAAAAGTTAACAAAAGAAAATGTCAAAATGTAATTCGACATGTTGGGAGCGATTCCCTGGACGGGATCGATTAATATTGATAACATGTGAATATGTAATGCACTGGTATAGTACAAAATGTGTTCGATTTAACATAACTGGAAATACTTCAGTTGCCCCCAGAGTCTTGTTTTTCTCACGAGACCCGCAGAAGCAGAATCAGCGAGAGGATAGATGTCCGTTCACGTAATGCACGTATTGTCAAACGACTTCACGGTGCTAGTGAAAAAAACTGCGACTCAACGGACATCCCGTATAATAATGAGAGGTAAAAAAATTCGCAGGTTAAAACATTCGATCGGACGAGAGATAAACCGGAATACAAGTCCGACGCATACGGATTTCAACTTGCTTAGACGAACGGAAACTTTCATGCGTAATTATTTCGAATCGGTATGGAATTCGCAAGCTGTGAAACGGCACATTGACTACGTTACGATGAAAATTTGAAGCGATAAACATTTCGACATCTAACAGCTACAGCGGTTGAAAGCTTCTCCAATTATTATATGAGTATACATTATACACAGCCATAACACGAATACATTCGTGATCTCCCTTGCCGCGATGTCCTTGGCAAATACCAGTCTTCCGTCTGAATCGGAGGCGTGCGATAAATTACCGTCTACGGGATTCAGAAACACGCGATACGCCGCGCGACGGGTCTTCCAAGGCACCGCCGAAGCCCATTGTCTATTTAAAATAGTTTTCATTCCTGCTACGGGCTAACCATCCCTTCGCATCCAGTCGAACACCAAACCGGCAATCCGCTCGATATTTGAGTCGATGAAGTTGATCCCCACTACGACCGCCGCATCTCATAGTCAATGGGGTAATTATTTTTTATGAACTCGTGCACATACATACATATATCGATTCGATTCGAGGCTCGAAAACACATTGATTTTTTTTTTTTTTTTTTTTTTAATTCTTGCCCTACATGTAAAATTATTCTCAAGTACGTAACGGGTACAAAAGAACGCAGACCGTAAAAGCAACAACGTATCATTTATTGTAATAAAATATTTAGTAGGGTGTTTACGGATCTCGTACAAGGTTCTTCGGGGTTCGTAGTAACGTCATCCCGGCTCTTGTAATATTCCAACATTCTCGCACGTGTGTGAATCCTTTTTTTCCAGTAGCAGACCCCACGGGACAACGTTAGACCCTCGCGGCGGATTTCCTTTCACCCTTATACATGCAACGTAGATGTACTCGCACGATGTACGTACAGATGAATATCGGGATGTGCGAGAGTATAAGTGCTACGTACCACCCTTGGACATTCGATGTTTGAGGTAACGGCCCTTGGAGAAACCGCATATGTACCCTCCTTGATATTGGGAGGACATTTCAAAGTCGCTGCTTAAGAGCCCTCGACGACAATAAGAAGCGGCAAACTTATCGACTCGAAAGGGACTTCTTCTCACCGTCGCGGTGTGCAAGATGAAAAATCTTCTCGGTTTCCTTTCGGCTCGTTTGCGCTTTTTAATCAGGAGATGACGGCAACTTGACGCAATGGTGCAACTCGAAAACGCGATGACAGAGACCAGACCGCCCCGTTACGACATCTGGGAGATGATGCTACTCCCGATGCCTCGGATCCGAGCGTCGCGACGTCATATATTGTATTTGTGCTCGGGACTCCCAAGGCCCTTGGGATCCTTTTTTTTTTTTTTTTTTATTTGTCTTTTCTTATTCATGGTTAAAATGCTGATCTACGCGCGTCCACAGCTGCACCTGTGAATGAAATTTAGGTTGTAAATAATCGGGAGTTCATAATTAGGTTGCATTGTGCGATCGATATCCGACCTGAGAGAGCATTACATATATTCAAGAATTCGAGTAATTAGGGTCTCTTGGCTGCTACGATAATTTCTACTTTTCGACATCCGACCGACTGTGCGTTAAAAAATTTCAGCCGCATTATAGGAACACCAATTAAGATGACATCCATCATCCGAGAACTTGGAAAAATTATAAGGATATTTGATGGTTACGGGGATGCTAGAGTGCAGGCAGATGAATTATCTTCGTGTCGCGTGTGTCGGCATTATATCTACCTACGGTGCACCAACGGAACTCTCTCTATCCAACCGTCCCGTGAAATTATAAATCTGTCTGCGCTCCGGGCGAGCTTGCTACTTCACACGATTACTTATATTCCGTCAAATTCTCTATCGTAAAAATTATATCGTAAAGTAGAGCATGAAAAGCTTTTGCGGTTAAAAAATTTCAAGTGAAACTACAAAAATTCCTCAACTTCGTACGGTTCCCGACTGACTATCGAAGCAACAATTTCAACCCCTTGAGTAAGTGGAGGCAACGGCCCAGCTGCCGTCGAGTGTCGAAAATATTTTCTCCGATTTTCTGAACCACTCCGTTCTCGATTTGACGGTGTACTGTTCCACACACCTCAAAAACCAAAAATCACGCAGTCAGGTATAAAAGCAGGTAAGTATACCTATATAGTACTTACGTATATATATATATATATATATACTATAATACACGGTAGTGGGCATACGTGTTTCGAAATGTATTAGTTGGAAGAATGACACGCGCAGCTGCAGCAGCCCATCGAAGAGGAGGCGCTCTGACTTGTATGCATATTTGTAACCATTTGTTCGTTTAGTATTTACCCAAGTCGCTGGAAAACGAATTCCTCAAATATTATTTCAGGAGGCTCACCGACTCGAAAGAAGAACATTCACTCACCAAACAGCAAGAAAATCGGGAGGCGAAGGAAGAATAAAAGCTGCTCGGTAATCATATTTCCACGGACTCGATTCTTTTCACGTATAATTTATATACATATATTCACTGTGAAAATTAATACTCAACTGGAATGAAATTACCTGTTGATTAACAGCGGCTCAAAACCCAAACAATATCGAACGGCGATCAAAGGAATCTATATTTGTGAAAGTCTGATGAAAAAAGTGTAGCTTGAGTGAAGAGTGATAAAAAAAGAAAGACAGAAAAAAAAAGTTACGGAGAAAAAATTCTACAGAAAATATCAGATGCTGTTACAAACGACCTGTATGTGTTTTTAACGTACACGTCATAGGGTGAACATCGCATAGATTATGAATTCTGGGCGCGCGCAGCCGCGCTAGTAAAGCAACACCTTTTTTCTTTTCTTTTTTTATATTTCTATATTTTTCTCTTTTCATTTTTCCTCTCCCCACTTTTTTGCGACAATTTTTGGTGCTGATTTATGGACCAGGGATGTTGTGCGTCTGCTTACTTGGGGCTGCGACATCCGGCCTGAATCCCTGCCATCAGCTACGGACAACCTCTTGGCGCGAGCTGGAAAGTTGAGTGGAACACGAGTCCCTTTGGGATTAATAAAACGTTCTCGTGTTTGTTCCTTCAGGATTCTAGAAATATTCAAAATCTAACTCGACTGGTTCACGACGCCAGCTGGTTTCCTTGAAAGCGTGCTTAGAGGTTTAAGGAGTCGAGGATCATCGCTTGGATCCGGTTACCCAACGGATGTACAACTATTGGGTAGTGATTTAAAGCTCCGGACGCGGAGGGTTGAAGGAAAGGTGAGACGAGATTACAGAGCACCAGGAATACGTTCAAATTTTGATCTATCGGCTTTCGATCATCGCAATGCCATCGAGTATGAGAGCTTCGAAAAATTCTCACTTTCCGAGAACCGCGTTAGGTGTTGATGTTGGCAAATTTTCACAGTAAATTTCACATTGTTCGATTACAGCTGCTCACGCCCGTAGAGACGGTGCGTTGCGGTGTGGCCATAAATAACCCATTTCCAACAATAGAACGAAATCTGGTATCTTCGGTGGCATCGAGGAGCCCAAATATTTACACTCCCCGGTGGGCAACTAGCGGGTAATAGATTCTAGATGACTTTGCACTAAGGTGCACAAAACACGTCGACCTCACCGCAACAGTTTACCTCTCAGCCGTTTCCAGGCGGACACATTACTCGACTATAGTATCCAGTCACCCCTCTGGCATTGACCGTCCGATCGGCGACCCCAACTTTGATCCACAATCCGGCTGCTATCGCATCGCTCCATTTATCAGATATGGGCTGCTAATTGTTATGGGATATTATATACGTACGGGCAGATGTCCCGTTAAATAGCAAGATGCGCCCGCTGCGATTACGGAGGCTCGGAGACTGCCGCTGCAGCTACGGTTGCAGCAGGTCGCGTGTTGGAGTAATAAAATAAATTACTAGAAGGACCCGTCTCCTCTCGTTTCAAGATCGCAACGCACGCGCATGTATCAAAGTTAATTTGGGGCTCGCGCCGGTTGTCGTGGCGCGAGGGCGGTTGGTGCTGTCGCATGATCAGAGCACGACTGCGAGAAGATCAATCGCAAGAATTTGTGAGATATACGCGCGTTCGCACGTGCACCTTACCGTGGATCACCCCCGTCAACTTATTTCTCAGTTTTTCTCTCCACATCGCGATTCCGAGAATATAAACGAGAGAAAAAGGTCACTGCGCGGCCATAAGATTATAAGTAGGCAATTCTATTATAGACTATGAAAACGAGTTGACCCTATAATTCTCCACAATTTCTTCCTTTCGTATGAGAAATACAAGCCATCCGACGATGCTATGAAGCAATAAAAAAAAAAACTCCGCTGGCGTGATTTTAGACCGGAGCAATATTGCAGGGCAGCTATAATGGAACACGGTGCAACGACAACGGCGTGTGATGTTGTAAAATCGAGATGGTGGTCATAAAAATCTTCCGAGGTGCTTAACGACGTGACGTCACTCTTCGTTTTAATATACACTGACAATTTTTCCAATTAAAATATTTTCGAAAGCCACGTAAAATTTCTCACCCCAACGAACCCTTACAGGTTTCTTCGGCGGCGTGTGTGTAGCGGTGGCTTCTCAACAACAACTAAAATTCGCGACCTACCAACCGCAAATCACCGTCTTAGCTAATGTAATTTCAAAACAGCAACGTGTTAAGCCCTTAGCCCTCAGCCGGTAGTCACATCCGGAAACTCCATCAAAAGTAAGCAAGGTAAACGAGACTCAAGAGCCTCGTACGTCAGCCGGATATGTTTTTGCGGCAAGATCCGTGACTTTTGGAAGAGCGGTCCTAAGGCAACCACGTACAGAACTTGGTAACGTTCCACTTCCGGTCAGTAGACGAGGGGCGTACGTCGCGTAGGCGTGCGACTGGCTGTCAGAAATTTCGCACGCGGACGTGACAATGCGGTCGACCCCAGTGGCAGCAGTCATTTCGACCAAACTGTTCGGATATCGGACACCATATATAGCCCGGTTGTCAACAGTTTTCCCGAGAATTCCCAGCCGCTCCATGTTATTGTCCCAGCAGTGTTATTTATAGGCGTGAATTTGGTTCACTGGGTTGGTGCGTGCCTCCGCTTTGTTCGGTGAACTGCATCAGGCGTGACTTCACGCCACAGTTTTCCATTCTTCGACGCAGTTAACTGTCGTTTTCACGAAGCTTGCACGCCATGAAATAATTTCATTGCTTAGTTTTACTCACGTCGCGAACTCGCGGTTATAGATTAGCGTAGCTTTCTCGTCGGGTAATGATGAAAACCTTAGAACAACAGGTATAATTTATGCCTGGCATAGGTTCGAATGCAAAAGAGGCGAGTTTCGTTCGCGAGAGAACGGGATTATTTTGGCAACGACAAGATCGCAAGTAAATTTATGCAAAGTTGGCAGATGTGTATACGGGGATGTGGCGAGGTATACAGCTTGGTACCTCTCCAAACGTATTCGGCATTCCCCCCTGGTCATTACAGACACCCGATTCGAGTCAAAGGTCGATCGCGCAAGTCACTTTTAAACCAGGGATGTGTTTTTACGGAAGGCGTTGAGTGCGATCCTATCTGACCCGATGGAACCCATATCGAGAAGTTCTTTGAATGAAAAAGAAAAGATAAATAAAATAAAATAAACAAGTTCAATGGAAGAGAGAACCCAACGATGTACCTGGTGACGGTGCAAAAATTGCTCAGAACAAAAAGGCCTATCGAGCCCACAGTGGGACTATCTTTTAATCTGAAAGACGATCCATTACACATGATACATGAACGTTGTTGCATCCGATCGAAATAATGCCGTTCGTACAAATGAGAGAAAATCTCCAAACTGCGAGTGGCACCTTAGAGCATACGGTGAAAGTCTATGCGACCTGCGGTTTTATTTTAGAATTGTTTCCAGACCCGGAAAGTGCAGCGACGGAACTCTCGGTCCCTCGGTACGGTCGTACCGGTATCTCAACTGCTGTAGCAGGTTTCAGTTAACTAATCGCCTGCAAACAATTACAGCTGCCCGCAACATTGCGGCTAATGCAAGAATATACAGCCGTTACTCACGATGATTAAAGTCCTTCGTGTACCTGAGCGATGGAGGAGACAAGAGGTGAGGCAGTGCGTCGAGACTCTAATCCGTCATAGGTACCAGGCGGCAAGTGCAACTATTACATGAGGCAACGGACGTCGCTTTTCAGAATTCTTCGCAAAAGACGAGATGTGTTGTAAATAAAGGTTGATAGTGAACCTCGAGGGTCCGAGTCTTTCGATGGCATATCTGAACTTTTGATTAATTCCAGTTTCATCGGAAATTAAATGAGGTGAAACTTCTGAAGAACTTTATTAATCATTCGTAACCGAGTTCAAGTAATGTCAAGATTCCTCGTGAACGTGCAGTTCTATAAGACCAACAGTTCGTAAACGAGTTGCTTTTGAGGTCCAGTTTTAAAACTGACCCTCTCGTTTCATCTCTTTTCAGTTTCATCTCAGACGTTTCATGCTCGATTAATATTTTACATATCGTACGCGAACGCGTAAGACGGGACGTCCGAAACTTTGTCCAACAAAGCTCGCCACGATTTGCTCGTTTGCCCCACTCGCGGTTACCCAGTGGCGGGCTCCACTTGTCCGATTTAATGTTCCTCTCAAACGCCCTCGCGGTCTCGCGTCGCGCCAGTTGAACTTGGTGTTCGAACTCGGACTCGAAATAGTATCGACCCAAAATTGAAATGAGCATCTTCGATCGTTTTCAAATGGCTGTGATCGTCGTATTGGGAAAGATAACGATAAAACGTTATCAATCGTAGGAACAACTGGATCGGGAATTTTTCTGTACGACGACCAACACCTTATTTTGATTCAGCTGTAGAACGCAAGGTTAGCGGTGTCACAGTACACGAGTCAAGGAACGTGGCTACAAAGAATTAAACCCGTGGGTGGTCCATCTCTTCTCGAACCGTGTGGAGAGAGGGAAGTAGCGACGTGAGCGGGGATAAAGAAGCCGCACGTGGTGGGAGAAGAGAATGAAAAGGGGAAGAGGAGAAAAGAAGGGAAGAAAGGTCCTTCCGCTTCAGCAACACGGGAATCACGCTACTCTATTAATTCTCACCTGATTCACCATCGCTCATTCAGTCCTGAAGAAAAAAAAAAAAACAGAATTATATCAACGAGGGGCACGCGGGAGATGTACGCGCCGTATTTCACTATGAGAGTGTGCCTTGTTCCATATTTACGAGATGCACTCAACCGCGACATATCAAACTATCGTAATTCGACCACTTCGTCAAGTGGTTCGGATCAGAATTTGGTAATAGCGACTCGATCAACGATGCGTGAATTTTTGTTGTGATTATAATATATTCAATATCGACAATGTTCGGAAGTCTGCTTCGTTTTTTCATTCCAATTTCTACATCGGTAAGAATGGTGTGCTTGTATAAATTTCGTGAGAGGTGTAAGCTCAGCGTTATCTGATCTGCCAAAAATATTGTGCTTCATATATCGCGTAGTGTAGACCTGACGTAAGCGAAGCAGGGCCGGGGATACCGTCGTGTAACGGATGGTAATTCTTGTTAATTTATACTAGCGATCGGTGGGAACGAGACCTATGGAGGAATAACTCGAGGCTGAAGTCGTAGAGGGAATGGGGAGAATCAGAGAAAAGGATAAGATCAAGCGAGAAAAATAAATAGCTAGAGGAAAGAGGCCGTGGCGATATTTCAGTTGGATCCGTAGGTAGCAGGTAACATGAATTTTGGGACCCGATCCCGGCGTGTGTAACCGTGGCCAAGTTTTCGAATCAAATAAATTGCGGAACGCCCGAAAGACCGCCAATCGCCCAGACACAACTTGAAGCGAGCCTCGACATTCCTGCACCTCGAGATAGCCCGATGCCTCTGTATTCGTCCACTTGTAAAATGCCGCATTTTAAATTCTTCCGATACCGTTACTTTTTTTCACCGACACCCGTTACGTTCTACCCTCGCGTTGATGATAATTCTTCGGTAGCTCCGTCTTTGAGACTCGGCCAATCAGTAGGCCCCCAAAAAAAAACTCCCTTGACCAATCATATTCCCGCCCTTTCCGATATTTAACCATACAAACCGAAGGTATAATCTATGGGATCGATTATACGGTGGCGATCAATTTAATGCTCTCAATCGTCGACGTGGTCTCAATGTTTCGAATTGTTTTTCATTGGTTTCTTCCTCGACGCGCGGTAGAAAAAATTCTTCTCTTCATTTTATCCTTCTAAATTTTACCCGGCACATGATCATCGGTAAAAAAATACTTAGGCCGGATCGCTTGAGTTTCATTTTTTAAAACGGACATCACGTGTTGAGCGAAAATTGAACGGTTTTCCGTTCAAATCAGCGACGACTAATTTTGATCAAATTTGAATAAGGACCCAATTTAGTGTAGTTAATTTAGTAAACACACGTATAGTGAACTACCAATTAGTAGCTTCAAGTTTCCGAGTTCAAATCAAATAGGGAAACCGGTATTTGAGTCCACAGCGAATCATCCGTATGCCTGCACGTTTGACGCCCAGTTATCAAATACTGCATCATGAAAACGTAACACAATTTTCTCGAATAATTGGCTTTGCAGAGTCGCTACAGTATGCCGCCATTAACGCGTCAGCAAGCATTTACACGCTTCATTGGCAAAGTTTGACACGATGTCGCGGTGTTTGAGCACGCCACAGTGCAGAAAATCAACGCAAAAGCAAAAATTTTCGGCTCCCCAACTCCGCGCTGATCTTCTATTTATTCTTAAATTTCTATTCGTTGAGCACAATCAGACCAGCGATTGTGAAAAGTTTGTAATGGGCTTGATCCGAGGACAGTATAATATATGTGAGTGGAAATAAATAAGGATGCTACAACTATACCGAAAAGATAGTGAAATCGAATTGGAAGTAATAAATAACCCTTTCAAGACTATCAGTTAACTAATAAATACAAAAAACCGTCGTCTTTGTGGAGTAGATTCGGAAAATTCCCATCCGGTATAGGGAGGGAGGGAATTGAATTAACAAAGATAGATAAGTTTGTTAAATTCCCTCATCTACGTGTCTGTTATTTCCGAGATAATCCTATTAGTGATGAAAGAATAGGTTTCGCTTATCTCCGGGAACGTCTTGCCTCTTGATGTAATAATAAATAATTGCCGTTTCCTGCTTCAAATGGACGTATATAGTGGACCGTAGACCGTAGTACATTGTCTAGCTCTCGTAGTTTTTCTCACTATTGAGACGTAGACTATTCTGAGACTCGGAATAACGGCCGGCAGTGGATCATCGCTAGAATATGATTCCCAAATTTAAGCCACAGTTTCCGTACGAATACCTGTAGTCCTGATATCCGAGATTTGACTATTCAAAGTAAGCGCCGTCGTCTTGATCAACTTGAATTATCATTGAAAATGATAATCGTCGATGCAGTTGGTTACGATAAAATTGTTTATGACTTGAGATCGGTGGAGACATAACGAACAGCTGTCCATACATATACCAAAGCGATGAATATCGCCAACCAACTCGTGGGTGAACTATGGTGGTTGAGTAAGTTGGAAAATTTATCGCATTCCGAATATTATCGATTTGCGAAGGTTCAAATTTTCTACCTCGCAAACGGCGTATCCGCCGTTCGAATATCATACCTTTCATAGAAGAAGAAAAAAAGTTCTCTTTTCCATGTTACCGTCGAGGAGTTCGGAGCGCAACGGGCGCTGAAGGGACGCCCAGACGCCCATCTTTCCAACAAGTCCGTCTTACGGGCGCCTCTATTATATTGGCATCGGACGATCGCATAATGGGCCAAGATGCAACTCAGCCAGTTTGCAGTTCTCAGCCTGCATAGCTATATAC
This sequence comes from Athalia rosae, assembly GCF_917208135.1. NCBI lineage: Eukaryota > Metazoa > Arthropoda > Insecta > Hymenoptera > Athaliidae > Athalia > Athalia rosae. The sequence goes on along the minus strand of NC_064026.1, from coordinate 21,120,906 downwards.
ACTGCAGAAGGATGTATTGATATATTAACGAGACGTCCGGTCGTCACGAGATCGCCAACCCATGGGATCGCGGGACGCGAGGAAAAGAGAGAGGTAATTGCAGCCCGCGGAGAGATCCAGTGGGAAGGATGTGCGCCCGCTCAAAAAGGAAAGAGAAAGAAAAAAAGAGATGAGGTTGGCCGGCAAGGGAGGAGAGGGGAACGGGGAGCGCGCGATCAATCCATCGGCAATTAGGTAGACCACACAACTAGCGCGAGTCTCAATACTGTGATCAGTGGACTTCTGAACGGTATACACACTTCGCGGGTGACCTTGAATGAGCACCATCTCGGGACCTGCCATTTATATTCATGCAAATTTAGTTGTTATGATCAAAAACCGTATGGTGAATCAAATTTTAGTCCGCTGCGTCGAGTCTGGATGTACATTTTCAGGTGCATTTGACGTGTCCATCGATTTCATGTGACAGGTTCAAAAAAGATTCACGAAACAACAGTGTTGCAGTTTGAACTCTTGCTATTATCCTGAAATCTGATCAGTAAAAGCGTTACATTTATGTCACGTCGACTTTGTCAGTTTTATTACATGACACGAATTGTTTATTTTCTGAGAAATTCGTTCAAAATTATGAAAGTTTAGAAATTCTAACAATATGTACTTCTGTGTATATACGAGGTCTATGAAGAAGCTATGACGTTTTCATGGCTAATAAGCTGCAAAAGGTATTCTTATCAGAAAATGTAAAATTAAACATTCCTGTGCTTCAAATACCCTTAATGGAAAGGGTTGAAAAACCCGAGACATTTCATGAAATTTCATTGTCCGCAATATTCGTGTGTAATTGGTATCTAAATAGAAGTTGCTGTACGCGTTTTTGATTTTTATTTTTGCCCCTTTTTTGCTGCGAATTTTCAGAGTGCCTGAAAATATCATTTCCAGACTGGGTGCAAGTATACCTGACATACACGCGGGCAAGGACTCACGGGTATGTAAGGTCGGTGATTACCCTGGAGCCCTCTGCAAACAGCCAGAGTAATTAAAAGAGCGAACAACTACTCGAGATCTTCAGTGAAGAGGTGAATAGCTGAAGTAGCGAGTTTTTTTCAGTTGGAGAAAAAAATATTTCGTGGTATAGCACAAACTACCTACTTTACGTCTGATTCCGTACAAATTTCTCAGAAAGCGCTTGGCACAGATAGGGGAAGGTGGGGCGAAACGGGGTACTCAAGGAGAGCCCGAGCTTTGTAGAACTTGAATATGATGAAAATTCTTTCTCTTATTTGTAGTCGAAGTAAATGATGAAGATTTTCAGTTATCGCGAGAAAACAAAAACTTCATAATTATTTCATATGATATTAATAAAAAAATTATGTCAACATTTAAAGGTATTAACCATCGATATTTGTTTGAAAAGAACAAATTTTTAAAATACAAAATAATCTTTCATGTAATTTTCCATCATTTTTCAAAAAATGTTTACTAATTTTTTCGGGCTACCCCCTTTTGCCCTGCCGTCCCCTACAGTATACATGTATAATTTCACGTTCGATTGGAAGCGTAGAAGAATCTTTCGAAAGATAAAAGTGAACATCACCCTGAAGGGCGATTCTTTCTATTTAAAAAAGAAAAAACGATTAGATACGACGAAAAGCTTTTTCCAGGTCGATATAAAGTTTGACGCTGTCGCGAGGTAAGCAAGCTACCCTCTACGAAAAAAAAAATTTGCGTGAGGTTTTAAATATAGCCCTAGAATATTTTTACCAACGTTTTAGTCCATCTATTATTCATCTTTCTATAATGTTACAGATACATCGTACCCGCGAATTCATTAATGAGTAATGAGTCGATAATACTCTGCCTAAAAGAATCGGAAGTTATATGTTTCTTTAAAATTTTTCAAATATTTCAACTACACAGTTTTAGCACAACAGAAACGCGATATTGCGTTTCAGTTATAGTAATCGATGATATTTCGCACGTCATTCAATGATTACAGTACGAAAATCCACGCATGTTCGTACCTGAATCAGTGAAATATCGAAACGATTCTACGGGCGAACATATTTGTACGTGTTCAAACTATTCCATATGTATACTAGCTTCAGGCAAACACGACGCAAAGGTTCTGCGGATGGCAGCATTTCAGAGGGTACGATAGTTGCGGTTGTAGAATAAGCAGCTGACCCACTTGCCTTATTATATCCTCTTGTCAACCCTCTGTAAACGTCAGGCATTAGCAACGTTCACACGGTAGACAAGAACCACACAGGAGCAATTGAGACGTGGAAACATTCGCGCGGAAACGTGTACTTTCTTTCACCCGGTAAAATGAGAAAGAAATGCTCCGCGGATTTTATACCCCGACCTCTGTCGGGTCCGCGCACTACACACGTAGAAATGGTCTTTCCAACAGTTCGACTCTACAAATCTATGTATTTCTTATAACGCTCTCAGTGAAGATTCTTCCTTAGCAGTAGTGCATAGATGCATACGTCATACCAATGATACTCATTACGTATGTCTACGTGTAACAATGCCTATTATATGATACTGACCGACGAATAACCAAGGAGACCGCCGCCTGTTCTATTCTTTGATCACAACCAGAAACCACATTCTACAAAGATCTACATCACATATATATATATATGTATTTAGTTTCGACGCCCTGAGGCGCCACACGAATGTTTCTCGGGTTAGATTCCGGGCGAATGTTTGTACAGGATTCTGTTACTCTTGTGCAGGAATTACCAATAGCTTAGCTGAAACGGAGGCAGCCTCACTTACGTTCGTGAACTCTGAGACACCGTCTCGACGTTAACGTTACCCCAACAACTCACCCAACTGTATAAGTATATTTTACAACGTGCATGCGTATACGCTGCATCATGTAAGTATACTGCAACAGTCGGATCACAGAGGAACCGATTTCCAGATTCGAGAGCCACGCCTCAGGCGAGGTTTACCCTTCGGCATGGGAACAACTAATGCTTAATACGTTACCTTGTATTTCAAGGTCATTCGGATGATTTCTCCGAATCGAGATACGCGGTTAACCGTCGATCGTTCTTGAGCTTCTTTTCTTTTATGAATGCATCGCCCAAAGGGGACAGGTGTGGATTCTAGATTGAACTTGGTATAGTTTCGATTTCTTCCTATCGAGCACCTTGCGATTTTTTTTCTATTTCTCTACGATTCTACGCCCGAGTGGATACATTGCAAACAATAAGCGGTGGTTAGGTTATTATATCGTTTTATGCTCCGTGCTCTTGGAATGATCGCCGTGTTTGCACGATACTTGGAGAAACTTTTTTCATTTCTGATTCAACTCTTCGGTACTCACCGTTCTACTTGTGATATCACGTTGGTGCACGTGATAACCGCTAGACGGATACCCACGATAGAGATATTTTGTTTAAAAATTTTTTAAGTTATTGTTTAACTTTGTGAAAAATTTTGCTTCAAACTTGCCCTATATTTGCTTAGCGCCGTTCGTTATACGGTCAATATATCAAGGCCTCTTCCGGCAACAATCGGAAGCACACAGAACAGTAATATAAAATAGATACGTTACCGCGAAGACACGAGTTTTGGAAAGTTCATTTTGTTGAAAGAATGAAAGTCGAAAGATCCGTAAAGAGGGAGGAATACATAGGGCGAAACAGAGTAAATGCGTGAAACCCTCATGTACGATATACAACCATAAAGTCAGATGGACCTCGGAGGGGATTTGAAAATCCAAATCAACCCCGCAACTATACATCGTATTTCTTTCGTAAAAGTTATCCGTCTAACTCAATTCAGATATCCAATTGAGTAATCAGGAGACCCAGTTCGACCAGAATCTTGTTTGGATGCCCGCCACCTCAATTTTCGGAACATCGTTCTCCAAATTGGCGGTTTCTATTAAAATCGATTTGCATAACGAATATCACACAATTGTTCCGCCATACATTACCCAGGATTATTCAAACATAATTCGTTTTCTTCGCCGCCTGATACACCAGGGAAAACAGGACGACGAGGGTCTTCTAGAAGGGGACGATTTCGTACATGGTATAAACTTTATAATATCACATCGCCAACCCTAGCCTAGTAGATTTATTCGTCTCTGCATATGAATGTTCTTGCCTACAACGACTTCGAAAATTTTTATACATCATGTAATAACCTTTCCTCGCGTTACAACGACGCATGTGAGATTACAACAAAGTTGCAAAAATTATCAGTTAGTTTCAACTATTCATACACTGCTGGGATAAGAATGTCGGTGACGACGAGCAGATATACACTTTCGAGTAGCGTCCTACACACTAAACTTTCTGCACTATAAGGTGGGCACGATGCATACATAGACTGAAATTCAGGTACCATGACCCGTTAACATGCTACTCGAAATAGACGCATTGCGATACGTAGACGGTCACAAAATTACCAGCACGTCGCCGGTTGGTATAAAACGTCGGCCCTCACCTGTCATTCGGTAGGTCTCCATATACATATATATATATATATATATATATATATATATATATATATATATATACAAGAGCAGGTGAATAAATTGTTTCCGAATGTTTCACGTAGTACCACAGCTATTGTGCGGGTTACATATAATAAAAGCTCGTGGTTTCACCGGAGCTTAGTTGGAAGAGTCGAAAGCTTGTCAGAGAAAATTGTTAGGAGTTGCAGACCGCAGGAAGGGCGTTAACCGCGCATGTTATGCAATGCAATGTGAGGTGTCGCAGCTTCCGCAGCGAAGTAGCTAGCGGAGTTCTACTTAATTAAGTCAATTTTCATTCGAGGAGATGGTCCTCGTTCCGCATCCCTCGCTTCTCCCCCACCAGGTTTCACATACTTCTCATCGCCACCTCTCAGATAAGATTACAAGGGACCCCTCGAACAGAGTCTACTCCGCGCTGCAGTTCTCGTCACACGTTTCCACGACAAGCGTTTTAACAAATTTTCGCTACCGAAGAACACCGACTATGAATATAATCGGGGACATACCTCGTGGCGTAAAAACAAACTTCGGACAAAAAGTACGTGTTTCTGGCAGCCCGTGATACGAGATGAGACCGCGACTATAATATGTAGGGTTGTTGGAATTTCCCTACCGATGGAACGCCACCAAGAGAGCATCGCCAAAGTGGACACTTTGACTATGTCAACTCACCCGTGTCTAGGATATAACCGCGAACCGAAAGATCACCTCGGGCGAGAAAAGGACGGACAAGGTGGATCGGTGTTACCGCGTAATTACACCACAGTGTGTGCTTCTCTCGTTGACGTTCCTATCCTCGTTCTCGCAACGGTCACGTCTCTGGTTGGATTATCGTGCGGGCAGCCTTACACCCGTAAAGGGCAAACACCGTCAACCGGTAGATACCAGGGATTCGTACAAACCATGTACACGGGGGATGTTCATGATTCTTTTGATGGTGTTATTACTACTCCTGAAGCCGATGTACGTCAGCTCATTTCGCCGTCTACACTCCAGGGATATTAATTTTACGACGATGCGACCGATGGGTGGATAGGAACGAATTACTTTCTAGTGTAGATCTCCGGCATTGTAAACATTACGGTATACCTATCGGTGAAATCATGCCTCTGCAATTCTTCGCTCAACTGCAGCAGTGTATACGAGGGCGGGGGGAAAGGCGGGTTGGGATCTGCAGTGCTTGGAAAATTGGAATAGGAGGTCGGTGGTACACAAACTCGTGTGTAGTTATACGTGTGTATATGTCGTTGGCTAAGCCAACCGGTTGCAACGATTTGCAGTTTTACGAACTGAAAAATTGCATCCATTACTACACATACATGTTCCACGGTACAATAATATACGTTTGCCCGCCGAGGTTCTTCAGTTCTTGTGGATGGGATCGGTAATCACATATTACTTCCACATTAGTCCGTACGCTGCAAAGTGCTTCGTTGATTCCGGTTGAATATTTTTCTTCGATAAGTATCAACGATACGCATGGCTAGGATTGTTATACAATTAAAAAATTGTTTCCGTCTTTAATTCACCCTCTGAATAATGAAAATATAAAATCCTATGTTGTATTATACTCCCTTTGCACTTCAACCGCGACGATACCTGTAAAAGTGGTGTCGTCCATTGGAATGAAACAGGTACATATTATATTCGTAACATCGGAAGTAAAAATACGGTATGTAGCTACGTTGCGTATCTACATGGGGTGGTGAGTTAAAGAAGATATTGCAACGCAGAAATTAAATATTTCAAAATATCGCTCAACGAGTGATTCAGTTGCCGTTAGTACATGTAATACAGGATGAAAAGATCTTCAAAAATTATAGAGGTGAATTATCGATTTCGTAAGATTTATGTGAAGATGTTGAAATTTTTCTGTCGGACGTTGATTATATTGATATGAAAAATATACCCCGGAGTGATGCGTTGAATTTCATCGTGAATTCTATCAAACCTATAAAAAACTGTAGAATATTTCTTCTAAAAAATGTCAAGGGTAGTCCGAGGGAGGGTGGTAGTTATCTAGGCAAAAAGTAATCTAAGGCACAGTGAATCTGCCGAGGAATTTCTAGTCGTTAAGTTATGGGCAATATCATAAAAGCTATTTCGCGTCACTTATATTACAAGTACACATTTTTGCACTACTTCGGATAGCTCATGGATGATTCATATCTCACGAATAGTCGCGTGGGGAAACCGAGTCGCGTTCACTCACCGTGCACCCGAAGAGTTAGGGTTATAATTGCATTAGCATTCAGCATTCGGTGGATTATCGGAACGGTGGTGTCACACTTCGGTATTCCCTCTCCCTCCTTGCAGACCGCCTCGTTCGTCCTCGCTGATCATTTCTCCTCATGCTTCGGATCACAATATCCCTCGGATTCATTATAAGCCTTTCTCGTCTTTGAACTTCTTGACAAGATACGCCATTATTATGTCATTCCTTTGTTTGCAATACTCACCAGTCGATATGAGAAAATAATACCGCGCTGGTATGAGATAATTCAAAGGGCAGCTATCTTGGAGAGAATTTCTCAAAAATTAAAGACAAAAATGGTAAGGACATGGAAGCGGAGGCGATCAAAGTTAGAGGGTGCATCAGTTCCCATTTTCCATCATTAGGCTCGTGGTGGCCATTTCAAATAACGTAACTATAAATAATTCACATAAAATAAACAGACTCGAGTTGATGTTATCGGCTAATTGTAGCTACATGGATGCCATGGAAGGCGAGGGCCCCGATATCTGCCGGACATAGGACGTTCGTATAATAACGAAAACAGATTGGGTAATAACTAACTTGATCGCAGGTTATACGCTGCTACCTGGTAATATAATATCCTACAACCCGGCCAACGGTGGATAATGTGACACAGTAATATTGTAACAAGGATTTAATAGCGCTACCGAACTGTGGAGGCATGATGTCCGCTACCAATCGTACGTATATTAAGTTGACCTATTAATGCGATAATATATTGCATCGCTCCAGACGGAAACGCCCTTTTGCTGGAGCTTATTAAGTATTAATGAACGCTCGCTAATTAGCCACTAATTTCAATATTAAACAGAAGGATTAAAAATGTCGTGAGCGATAGCATGAGAAATACAAGGTCCGGCCGCACCTTGAAAATAATTTTGTTGGAAAAAAAATGAAGAGAGAACCGAGAATAAAGAAAATCTTTGGAGGCCATTCAGCCAGGCTCTTTTGACATACATTATTTTTGTTCTTTTTTTTTTTATGAATGTTTGCTTGGCGAGTTTTTCCGAAGCGTTGTAACGTTGCCATTTCCGAGGGAGGCGGGAGCTGGCATAAAAAGCAAATAAAAATGTGCGCGACCATAACTGAATCGTTTCATTATTCAATTGGGGCCGTTTATGGGGCGGCAGATCACAAAGAGGGAAAGATGTAAAGAACGAAACGGTCTCACTGCGATAATACGCATATACCGGGTGCTCGGTTCGCCGAGATCTTAGACTTTGGATCAATACAGGTACTTTCTTTGTGAGAATCTTTCTCTGCCCTCAGCGCTCAATGGTTTTCTGCAACCGATTTCTTACCATTTCAAATATGTATCTCGCTCAATGAATGGTCGATGCCGATGCCGATTAGGTTCCTGACCATCCGACACAGGATTTTTCGTACCTTGCAAGAACGTGTCGTTAAAAAAAGCTCACCACTAGTGTCTCCGAAGTGACGAAAAATCGGTGCGCATATCAATTGATCCATACAATTTCCCTCCCCGCCCTCCGGCTAAAAATTATACATGATGTCAAAGTTTCGTCTGTAATACCTCAGACTTTTGAGATTGAAAATCTAATTTTTTCCGCTATACTCTATATGTAATATTGGATGAAATTGATGAGTATCGAATATTTTTGGGGTCTTTAATTCACGTGGATCACCCGCTAGGGAAGTATACAAAATATATGCGCGTTTGTATACACGTAGGTGTATAAATATATGTAGTTATATATATGTACTTATAGCCAAACCTATTGTATAAGCTCCTTCGAATAGTATACTGAAATAATACCCCGAGGCGATCGTTCCGGACAAAACTTTCGTCCACTTCGTGCGTTTGGCGGTTGAAAACGTTACAAAATCTTTTCAAACCTTGGAGTTCTTTGTTTCCATAGATGCACGAAGGAGGAAGTGCAGACGTTCATTTTTTATCGGGTTGAAGTACTTGGGAAAGAGTGAACAGAATAAAATTCACCATAGTTGTTAGGGAAAATTTTCATCTCCGGGATTTCCAACATTCGTTTTTAAGGCATTTCACCTGTATAAGTGCTTACAAGTGACTTTTGAGGAAAGTATATGCTCGTTAAATATAATGAAATACATCACGTAATTGATGAAGTTACCTCTAAAAGTAAAAATGCAACCGTACATAGCTTTAGTTTTACCTTGCTCTTCTAAAAGTTGAGCCAGCTGCAGCTTCTTTATTTTTCTATAATGTTAATTCGGTTTCCAAAAAAGTTTCCGTTGAATATCGCAGCGCTTCTGCCTCAGTTGTTGCAGAATCTGTACGAAGGTCAATGATTACAATCACACATTGTGAAAGGTATAATCATTCAAATTTCAAGACGCAAAATCAGAGCAGTTTTCTCGCATCTTTCTTCTCGAGAGACCAACTTGAGGCAAAAAGATGAAATTTGCCCGAACCATAATATATTCTAGAGGTGAGCGAACAACTTTGGTCTAATAATCCGGCTTGTATTTCGACAGAAACATTGTAGGCATATTGAGTTCGTGGCACAAGAATATGGAATAGTATTATACACGTTGTTCGTGATTGTTATACATAATTATTTTCACTTGTCGTTATTCACAGGCGTCTATCGTGTTCGATTATTAGATTCATCTGATCCAAGATTAAATATCCTCGGGGCATAAATATTGATTAAATTTTCGGCCCACAATTCGTACGCATCGATAGGATTTTTTTCTCCCCGCATATTGAAAGCGATACAGCTCGTAATTCCAACAGAAATCATCCGCTAATAATATTAACTTCTGAGTCCCTTAAGGGGAAGTCTTGCACGAGGGGAGCGAGTGAGTTCGTTGGTCCCGAGGGACGAACGGCGCGACGGATACGGAAATACGCCGGATGCTTACCGGATACACCGTGACACCGCCACGGCCATCCACCATCTTCCCGTTTCTCCGCACAAATAGCGTCTGCGAGTTGATTCTGCTTGTCTCTCGCTTTGAAAACAGGAGTTATGAATTTTCTCCCTATATACCGACTGCTTCGCCGTTTCCTTCGTTCTAAAATTATTTCCCAAAAGTTTTTCCTTCGGCAAGTTAGCTTCGTGATACAGCAGAACAGTGTTACTTGTTCGATTTTTACAATTATTTTGTCAAGTTTATGAAATCGGAATGACGGTTCCTGAAAAACATAATCCCGATCCAGTTCCTGTTTAATTTCCAAAATTCCAAGAAGATTCGAGTTTAACGTCGCAGAGGTCGAACGAATTCTCGCATGCAATCCATCCAACATGTGCCACGCCAGTGCTTATCGTCGAGTTTCCGACTGCTTCAGATAACAAAAATGGGGCCGTTCACCGATAGCAAATAGAATGGGGAGTACCTATACGGAGGCTGAAATTTATTTTAATACCCATATCCGTAACATACCGAAGTGCCCCAAAGGAACTTGGACGCTTTCGTGGTACTCTGTTAACTCTGGCGTCACGCTACCACCGTATGAATACATATATAAGCCAAATCATATCGATTCGTATACAGGTAGGAACTCTGAAAATGTTTCGTTCACCACACCACACTGCACCCTCCAAGAATATGTGGGTACGTGCATGAACATACAAGTATTCGCGGATTCATGATTCACCGTTGGCTATGGAAATCCGGTGCTTTCGGAATTGTGAAATCAGAAAATGGCGCTTGCAGGGCATGAATATATTCTATAAATATAACATCAGCTTTTTCAATCCCGGTATTCATCGTCGGTCCAAAATAATCCAAATTTAATAGGATTACCGACAAGATAGAATTAATCCGCAGATTCAAGCCTCGCTTCCGCAGCAGACAAAGTATATCTTGCAACCAAGGCAGCATTATTGTTTTAATTTGTCACCAAAGAAGTGTCCTAATCCATCAAGGAGTTGCGAGAAAAAATTTCGAAACAGCTTTTTCTCGCTTTTTTTTTGTTTTCACAGTTGTGAAAGGAAACAGAAAAAGGGGTGACAGTGTTACTAAACTCCACCACACGTAGCTCTTGTTCGGAAATTCGATACGCTTTTGCCTTGAAACTGTACAGATGGCTTGTTTGTAATGTGTAAAAATATTAACTCATGAAATCTACAGTTACTCTGTTATATTCTTTCGCCGAAGTAAACGGATGATACTATTACGAAAGGAAAGAAAAGAGATGTTTGCAAGACCTCGTTTTAGGTGACGGTTAATTATTTTTCACCAGAATTTACCCGGACGATTTTTCGTCCGTCCAAGCTTAAACCGTCTCTCATGTTCCCTCCCTGATCCCCAAAAGAAGATACGAGTTTTACGCCAAATCCAACCCGGAAATTGAGGGCCGTTGGCAATTAGTACGTTCTGAAGGTTACTCCGGATTGAAAGAACTGGTTCGGCCATCTTCTCCGATGCCAAGCTCCAGAGCTAATATGTGCATTGATTGTCGAGGCGACCTTAATACTCGCGTAATCTTGCTGAGCCAGCTTAACAAGAACGGCCCTCGCACCACACCATTGTTATACTTCACATCGACAATTTATCCGCTCTGTAGTATTTTTCATGGAATTTCCAATAAAACGTGTAAAAATCAAGGTCGCAAAAAATCCGTAAAACCCGGCGGACCATTGTTATCGGTAATCAGAAATATGGACTGGTAGAGAAAAGGTGTATATAATTAGAGGAGAAGGAATTAATGTTTAGCGGAGCCGAAGGTCGATTACATTAGACACAAGTGTGGGGTGTAATTTGATTACGCAAGAATCTTGAGTATAATCAGAGGAGGCAGAATGTAAGGGAGAAAGTAGAAGAGTGAGTGTGAGTCGTATAGAGGCACTTAAGAAACACCGGGGTGTTGTTATCCCCTGTCTACTCAAATAGCCCCTGGGAGAAAACGGTATCTAAAAGAAACAAGCCCGTATAGAAACTCGCGGAAAGAGAAGAAAAAAAAAATAAAAAAAATACTGAAAACCACACCGGAACCGGGCTAACAGTGATGAATCACTGCGGCGCGCTCTCTCCTCGCCATAAGCAAATCGCACAAATACCAACGAGTATCTCCACCCTCGTTTGTGGTGTGACATCGAGCGTGATGAATAGTTTTGTTGCACCAGAACATTGGAAACTATAATTGTTAGTTTTATTCGAAGATGGAAGTGATTTTTGATAAGTAAAGAAACAATGAACCTCGAATGAAACTTTCGGTGAGTCACGTGAAATTATTTCGTCCTTTGAGAACATCAATTTCGATTCACGATGCGCATAATATGTATTATAGCTTATCGGATAACATATCGTGTTCATCCCAAAGTGCCGCGATAACATTATAATATGTATAAGGCGATATACGTATAAGTATAAAGATGGTATCGAAGAAAGTGGGGAATCTTTAGGGGTATCGATAAGTTAAACTGCAGTATACGTATATACGTTATAACGGTAGCACACTTGATCCATAAACATATGGAACGTACGTATGTACACACGTTGATTGTGTACATGTATATTCCTCACATGTATACCGATTTATGCCCATATAAGGCATTCGACATACTACATAGAAACACGGGTATACCAAGGACCAATCGGGGAAGGGGGGGGGGGGGGGGGGGTGAAATACGCGACTGAATATTTATTACGCAAGCTGGCGCAATCTATCACTGATCGGACTATTTGTTTGACGACCAATTAGAACTCGCAGAGCAGAATGTCCGCACGCGATATAACACCACCGGCTGCTGCTGCTGCTGATGTCGATGTCGTTGTCGATGGTGATGCCGGTGGTGCAGTCGTTGTACCCGCGTCGTGGACCAACCCGCATCAGCTTGAACCGGTTCGTCACGAGGAACACAAGTTCGGGTACGGATCCCCATAGTAGGAGGGCCATCCAGCTATACGAGTAGCAGCCTAGTTGACTACTACGGTATTAATAAATTCGCCTCCCACACCGGGTTCCATGAATCAGCGGCCGATTGATAAAGGGGAGGAAGAGGGGGGGGGGGGGGGGGGCGAGGTAGAGATTCTATTAGACTGATTAGTTTATGCCTCTGTGGATCGAGCCGTGTTTATACGCTCTCGATCTTCCCTCATGTGGTAAATAGCATGACGCGGTGCTCTTTGGCTAAGCATCCAGACGTCGTAGTTGACAAATATTTTATTTGTTCGATACTCCCGTGGAGTACGGAAATTCTAGAAGGATTGGTAAATCTTCAATGTTATCAGGTATACCAAACAAAAACGCTCGTGATATTCATGGTGTTTTTTTTATTATTTTTTTTTTTCTATCGCGCAGTTCTTCAACTGCTTTTTTTTCCTCCCCCGGTGAATCGATTATTCATTCAAGTCTGCGGGGGGGGTTTTTATTCTCAACTTTTTTCGCTCAAATATCTGCTTGTTTTGAAGCGTTTTCTGTTAAGATGTCGAGGTTGACCTCCCCAGGTGATTTATCACTGTCAACGCTTAGAGCTACATGATAATAAAAGAGCTCCAGTACCGTAATAATTGTATTCAAATGTGCAAAATCCGTTGCAACTCGGTTGGGATCACATTGTAAAGCGAGCAGTTTCTCGAACCCGGAGACATTGATTAAAGAATACAGCTTATCTCAGGTTCCTATAGCATTTTTTGTATGCGTGACAGAAAGTCGTCAGTTGGAAGGTCGAGCGCAAGGTAATTACCAAATCTGAGCTGGACCAAAAAGTGCAGTCTCGTGACCGTTACCGGCGGCTAGATTCTGATTTATTTGGTAGGTCTGATTTATGGCTTTCTCCCAAGCAATCTGTCGTGTCTCGATAGAAGATTTTCGAAAAGGAGGATTTCGTGGTAGCCATTGGCATTCGGTTCTAACGGTGATAGATGGCTCTTCCTGTTTGCACCTCGAACCTTGCGAAGGACTTCCAATTCCTCACTTTCACCGAGACGCTATATGTCCTGCGCCGACTGTCGTCTGTTTCGATGCAGCTGGAGTCATGCGATATCACAAGTTCATTGCAATGTCGAGAATCCTCATATATATCCCAACCTTGTTTCGGTCAATCAGCTTTTCCTTGATGGACTTTATGACTCAATCATGAAGAACAACGAAAGAACCCAATGAAAAAATTCATCGCGTTGTAATATTGCCAGGTGTTGAGTCATCTCATACAAAAAATGAATGAAAGACGTACAAATACAACGTACTTCACTTAATTTTTTTCTACAGCATAACTCAGCGCAAACCAACAGTAAACCGAAGTAAAAGTTGAATTTTTAATTTTTTAAAACTTCTGCCACGACTATAAACCCTCCGAAATCACCGCGTGAGAGTCTAGAGGGTTGGAAAAAATTTTCATCCGCAAGTCTTCGTTGTCACTGCTACCGCCGTCGTCCGTTTTCACGGTAGGATGGTTCATCGGCGCTAATCAAAGTGTCGACTTACCGTGCTCGACTTTTTAATTACACGAAAATAACATATTTACGAGATAATAAATACGTATCGTATATCGCTGCCGGCAAGCAGAGCAGCATTAGGGGACGTGACACAGCCTCGTGGCGCGTGGAGCGTGGAACGTTCGCCAACTCGGCCCTCAAAAACCCGGTTCGCGTTACACCGAGAGGAGTCGGGGGCGCAGACGTTGGACTCCCTTCGCCTCTCCCTCGGCTACTCAGAGTAGGGCATAGCCCTATAAATTAGGGAAGGGGCTAATCCTATCCAGCCGTGGTATGATTTAGTGTGCCATGAATGTGTATGTGGACGTTGATGCGGACGTGGACGTGGACGTGGACGACCAGCCGGCAGGATCAGAGCCCTATAGCTTGCAAACGTTAACTGTGATGGGTCGCCGATACGTGCGACTCAGCTTTCACAGCCTTCAGCTTTCGCTTCGCGGTCTTCGAAACTCGAACGAATGCAAATATCAACATCATATTCACCGCGTCGACGCGCTTCCGAGTTTCCTACCTATCCTCAACGGGCGGGACTACGGGACCTCTTCAACAACCTGTTATCCCGTGATATCATATATACAATTTCTACACATATATGTACATACATTATTTACTAAATAAGACAATTTCTGTAACCGAGTAATATGAAACTCTGACGTAGTTGAGCTGTTTATTTTAAATTGATTCCGCACCAATATCATACATCGATAATATTGATTAATTTATTTTCATATCTCCGATTCATAAGTACTGCTATAACTCTTGTCAATAACGATCAGCCGAGCGAATTGAAACAAATGTCTATCAGAAAATATACAAAAATTATCTCATAATACTCGTGTTTCATGAAGATGAGATAACGACTTATCGTATATGGACGTAGTGTGCGAGTTAAGCTCCACTGGCGAGTGTAGTTGAAAATTCAAATTCGAATACGGGTTCCGACAGAGCTCAGCCTTACGTTCCACGCTCTGGATTTCCCTAAATCGTGATCATCGCAAACAAGACTCATTGATTCGCAGGTTGTACGGTTACAGAGGAGGAAGAAACGAGAGAAAGAGAGAGAGAAAGAGCTCCAACCGGTGAAGTTGGACAGCTGCGCCTTGCGGACTTGATAGCTGTAATGAAGAAGCCATGGGGAAGTGATAATTATGCACGGGCAAACGCCGCAGAGTTAAGAGACAAGAGAAGAAGAACGTTGGAAAAAGAACCGAAAAGAAGATGAAAAAGAAAGACACCTTGCCGGTTCGCACCGCAAGAGCTCCCCGTTTCAAACACTCCAGGGCTTGACGCGCAACGGATTAAAATATTATGAATTTTAAGAGGAACTGTCTACCCAAAAAAACGAGCAGAAACTCATCGCCCTAAACATTTTGAATCCCCCGAAAATAAAAATATATTAAATAAAGAACATCAAAAAAAGAAATACATGAAATGTGTAGTTACACCTTTGAGGTTTGGATTATATGTACATAAAAATTATTATACACAAAGCCCATTATAATTACGACACTATATCGTGTGCATCATATACGTGTATATAATTTAATTCTTTCAAGGGGCTGTAATTTTAATCAACAGTTATTATACACTACCTACCGCGAGTATAAACACGAGGAAGTACTCTTTATAAACACATGAGGTGAAATGTATGCGTGGCTGTAAATTTTAGTGAGGTTGAGAAATTTCAAGCAACCTGAAATATGTTGGGATGTTAAAAAATAAAGGGTCTTCTTATCTACAAAGTTCGAATGTTTCGATTAGCTAGAAGACCTCCGTTCAAATTTGAGCTCTCAATATCGATATTCAGACGTATCTCGTCGCGGTTTTCTATACTTTCCTAGAATTACTCACTTTACGTACATGCAGGTGGCAGCTTTACACACTCAGGAGCAACCACATTAAGGAGAGTTTTGCACTCGAAGACTCGAGATCTTATACCGATCCCCGCCGCATGCATTTCCATTATTCCGGCTATTCGTCGGATGTATCGCACAAGGTATACATCATAAGTTAAGGGATAGTGTAATATATCGTAGACGAAACTGGTTACCGACAAAATCTCGAAAGAATTAGAAAATTCTCGAATTGAACGTGGTTCGATATGACGTATGCCGTGTATCTACGAGCTATGGGGAATCATGTTTTGTCGAGTCTCATCGTTCAGTCAATACCATACAACCGGCTATGGTGAACAATAGATGCTGTCGCACGAGACGGTATTTCGTATGACTGCACTTAGAAAATTTGTGAGTGGTCGTCGAGACGGAAATAAGTGAAGAGATTCATTCCGTAATGGCTGTCGCAAAATTATGCAGTAGCTTTTCGGTGGGTCTGCCATACCTTTTACGGATGGTTGGAGGGTGACCGTGACAGGGGCGGACCGCGTCACCGATAACATTTCAGAGGAAACAAACAGCACGATGTGACTGTTGTACGCTGACGAATTTACTCCTTCGGAAAAGAAGATCGATAGCGAATTTAATCCGTTTTGTTACGTTAGCGAAATGGCCAGCTCCGTATTTCGAGTGCGACCAAGGAATCTGTGCGTATTGAAAGGGTCCTTACAGGGACCCTAGGAACGAAGAGAGCAAATAAAGAGGTGGATCCGTATCAGTCCCAAACCTAAGTCTTAAGTCCGTTAACCGCCCGTCTTCAATTATAACGCACTGCAGATCGCTTATGTCATTGATTCGGACGGACAGTTGAATTAATGTCACGGCATAGTATTAATGTTAAACTCTCTGTATAATATTTCCCTGTTTTTTTTTTCTCATCTCTTGCATCATACGTAAGTAGTGACAGACTGTAAAACGATATACGATCATTCTTTTTTTTTTCGTTTTGCTGATCCGCGGTAAAATTATAAGAAAAATATTGGAGGAGCTTAAGTGGGACTCGAATAAAATTTTTTTTTTCACTTCTACGAGCAGCTGTTACTATATTCATTAATTTCATGGCGGGTCAGTGAGTCGGATTCGTTTACTTTAGAGCGAAAAACTGACGATAGTTTGGATGAAAAACATCTTAAAGACGGATCACGGTAATTAATTTTACACAATTTCTCGTTAGTAATATCCTGCAGATGGAATACGGGTGGGGTAAAAACCATCGAGACTATCAACGTGAGTAAAAGACAAATATTATTCCAACCCTTTCCTTGGTCAAAGTCGCGATAACCCCGTCTTTACGATAGTCTCGCAGAGTATGAAGCGGGGCGTGTGGCGATAGCTGAGGGGAAGTAAGAACAACTTAGGCTCAAATGAATGATTAAAAAACTTGAAGCCGCAGCGGGGCTCCGAGTCTAACTGGAAAAACACGTGTCAAGGATGTGAAAAAAACAGCTCTCGATATTAGGCACTGCCTGTCTCCGAGCCCTGCATCGGGGTGTATTTGAATTAATTATTCTATTCGCTTGACGAGTACCTAATTTCGGATTCAAAAACTCCGTGATAATCGGTTGTTTTAAATTGAACACCTTATACCTTGGCCCGATAAATTATTTGAAGCGTGAAAATCATTTTCATCCTCGGCATAAGTATGTATCGGTATAATAAGAAAAAGATACCTTTTCCTGGTAAACGTGTGTATTCGTTTTCTGATAATATTCTCTTGCTCTTTAGAGGATGTGAAAAATGGATGTATTCCAATCTTTTTGAACGGTTCGATGGCTTTAGCTCCGTTTTCAATTTAATACTTTATTCGGTGATGGCTTTGCCGGTTCGGAATAACAGGTGCACATCTTCTCAATTACGGTTCGAACAATTCCAGAAATGATGTCGTCATGTGTACCCACGGTAAGAATCTAGTAGAATCGTAAAGCTTTACGCATGTCCAAAATTTGTAGCAATGTGTCAAAAGATTTTTAAACTTCAAATATCCCGCATGTACGATTTCGCTAGAATTTCCCCGTACGTAAATGCATACGCGACAATTCCATATTTTCACTACGTAGGAGAAGCTTGTACGACAAATCTCCCCCCCCCCCCCCCCCCCACTCATTACAAGAACACGATATCAATTTAATCAGCTCTCGTTGATTGTTGAGCAATCAACTTTCTCCACCGCGTCAGCTAGACGTGTTTCCCGATAGTATGCGGTAGAGCAATTTCAGCACCCCGTAATTCTAACTAGCGCGCGTGAATGAAATTGCTTCATTTGTCCAAGCAACGCGAACAGCACACACCTGACCAAACCGATCCACTCGATACAAAAAGCAGGGAACGGATACGAGGGAACACACTGCGCCTGACGTATTCCCTCGTGGATGAAAATGTTCCATCAATAAAACGAAAATACCTCGTCGAACAATACTGTCAACTTGTCGCCGAAACATTGGTAAAAATAGAGGTAGCGAGTCGTCGTCAATTTGCGTGAGATCTAAGGGGTTTCGAACGGATACAGTAGGTAACGGAAAGGATGGTTCGGCATCCGCAATCTCTGACGGCAACGAAGGGGACGGAAGAAGAGCCGTAAAGTGAAAAGATATCGTGAAAACAAACCTATCAATCAGTAGAACCATCGCGCAAACGCCCTTCCCGGTGAAGAGTGTGGACGTTGCCGTAGACAGGGTCGCTAAAAAGGGTATAGAATCGGACTCGCAGATGTCACACGTGGCGCCCATAATTCACGCTCGTTGGATAAGGTGGGTTCGGCTGCTGGATAATCCCGTTTTCCGTAGGGTACCTACACCCATACATAATGCAGCCGCGAACCAGCGCGCCAAGAGACGACGTACGCGTACCTCCGGAGGACCGAGGAGGACGGGGCGAACGCGGAGCCAGAGCCTGTCAATCTGTCTCATCGTACGTGCTACATATTTATTGTCGATGATATCTGTCTTCTTGCCGAACCTTAGAGGCTGACGGGGCAGCGATGCGTGAGTCGATCGCAAGGACGGCGATTCCCTTCGTCGTCGGTATCGTCGGAACGGCTCATCCTCTGCCGCCTCGACTACCGTCACCGTCACAACCGTTCGCCAGACGCGCGCGCCTTCGTTCCTCATTCCTCATACGCTTTCAACTCCTTTCTAGACCATAGTCAGCTTCCCGTCCGACTTAATAACTCATCGAAAGATCGCGCACGCAGTCTCCCCACCCTTCGTTCTATACAACTACGACTTCGATTTGTCGCACCGTTGACCGTAGGAGTGCGACATGAGCATGGGCACTTGTTCGTAATTATACTATTCTCTGATTAGTCAAGGTTTTATAATGTAGAAACGAAGTTCGAGTGATTGTCACTCGGTTCGATGTTACAATCAGTAGTTGCATTGTCTGGTTTCCGTCTAATATCCACATTAGAAGAGCGAGGAGCGTTCAATCTTTGTAGACGCACTTACACCGTCGATAGTTTAAGATACCTTCAGCGCTGTAGAAGTTTATAGGTATTTTCAATACACCCTTTGTGTATCGCCGTTAACACACGTTACACATTACAGCGAATTAACCTTCTGGCACTTCTTATATAGAACCAGTTAAGGAATTCGTTTCGTTCAGCGAGATTATTAACCCCATCGATTCACACTAGAAAGTGATTCCATTTTTAATTTATTTTAGTTACTCGTGATACGTTTTCTGAAGAGCAGCGCTTTGATGTATTCTACGATGAAATTATAATGACGAGGGTAGTAAAATTTCAATGATGGGGATCGGCGGAGATAATCGAAATTTCATCGTCGATCAGAATAAACGCAGGCTCGTACCGACATCTCTTGATTCAATGGATATGATTATTTTTGTTGCATAAGCAGGTTCGATATCTCTCGCGAATCGTTACGCAGGTTTGCAGAGGATTCCGTGCATTTCAATAATTTCCATAATACGTCAGATCCCAGATGGATAATTTTCTCAATTTTAGTAATGGAATTATTACGGTTGGCGAAATTCGCGATGTTTATTCTACAAGGAAGGGACAATATGAAGACTCGTTCGTCTCCTGCTTGCGTACCTACGATTATTACGTCAGGCGAATCTAAACTTGCCGGGGCGCGAATTTACTTACTATCCCAATAGTAATCTCGCTCTACATGTATGACACTTATCATACGGTATTAACTCAGATGATGGAATTTCAAGTAACACCCAATGCGGTAATAATCTCAAATACCCACCACGATATGGATGCGGACAAGGAAATGTTATCGAATCTTTTTATGATTTTGGTGATTTTGGAGGAACGATAAATAAATTAACGAATTTTGATGAATAAATGAATAAATAAATATATGGACATAATATATTTTCGATCCGCTGTACACCTATAGTCGGGTTATTGCGTAGGTACATATGTACATACATATATGAACTCGGCAGCGATTCGAGAATCGCAGAAAGGTTTTATACATCGAACGCGTACGAGTACGCGGGTAGAACAGCAGAAACGAGGAAAAGGTCGGAAAGGTACGTTTCATTAATAATTCAAACGGTCAAGCGGAATTAGTGGTGATTCCACCAAGACAACAGCTCTCTTCGTCTTCGTGAGTATCCCCGAAAAAGTTCTCGCCCGCTCGGTCCATTGTTATGAATTATAGATTTTGCGAGGTTTCGAGGAGGTGGGCCGCGCCACGCGAATTGAAGAAATAAAGTAAGTTCAACATCGGACATAAAGGTGTACCGAAGGATCGGCAAAAATAAAGAAAACCCCGCTAGTTTTTATTGTCCCTTGTAAGGGACAGCGAACCAAATGAACTGCGAGCAATATTTATCGGTTCAAAGCATGACTTTACACCGGTGCAAGCCGCGTGTAATAAAATTCGAAGACGGTAAAATTCTACCGTCCAAAATTGTCGTTCGAAATCACCGAAGTTAGGATGACTCGTAAAATAAGACACGATACGCAGGACCGGTTATACGGTGCGTGCTATGCGCGGTATGATACATAAATACACCCGTCCGAGCAATACGTATTTTCTCCTCCTTTTTCCTCGCGAACATCCTCGATCCTTTGCGTATTTCGTTCGGAATATTTTTGTCATCGATATCTCAGGCGGGTTAAAAATTACTGTGATTATTCGGAGGCGAATCGATCCCGAGTTTTTCGCTAGGAAATCGTACGACTATCAAACTTTGGTGTGAGAGAGAAAATTTCATTCAGATGCATCAGAATTGAGGATTTTGAAGCGACGATAAACGGTAGGGCAACGCTAAGTTGTTCGGCATGCGAGCCGTAAGATCTAATCACACCTCACCGCAGCCGACCGCCATGGATTATGCATAGGTACATGTCACGTGCATACGGGGTGTTTCAAAAGTCTTCGAATGCCTAATCCGCTTCCATGCTTCTTGATTTCTCCTCGAGATAAATCAGCTTTTAATGCGCCGCGTCAGCCACCCTTTAATTTCGTCCGATGCAATTTTATGCTCGGCAACTCTGTTATAACTTGGTTCGTTTCTGCGTCTCGAGTTGAACGACATCGAGAACATGGCTAAATTCGGCGTCAGAGTATTCTTATTAAACATCTCCTCACCTCGCGGCTTACGTCACGTTCCCGTATAAATTACACCAACTCTGTGAATTTACCGTAGAGTGTCGTTTTTCATTTGGTCAACCGAACTACCGATACCACCGAGTATACTTTGAAGTTATACTAACTAGCCGGTTTGACTGACGCACGGTGTACAGTCGGTTATATTATACATACATAGATATAGTTTCGAGACGACGATGTCGAAGTGGACGAAGATCCCATGAGTCGAGTATCTGACCTCCGCGACCTTTTCTGACTCCATTACCAGTCTACACTGATATTTACACCTATACGTATTCCACGTCGCCACTACTTACGATGTATTGTCTTCCTTCGGAACGCAAACTCTGTTTGAGATTAACTCCGTGACTGCCGGCGTACGTAATAATTTACATTCCAGATACGGATCTACTTCTATGGTATATTTACCGACAAAAACAAGATTTAATTATTTATGGTGGTGCGTTACTTCAGATAAAACATACAGGAATTGATTTTCATCGATTATTATGCTATACTGCTGTCACGATCACTTTTTCGTGATGGCCGTGTACGTCAGTTACAAAGAAAAAAAAAAAAATCAGAAGAAGCGATAGCATTAAATCTGTGGCAATTTAAAAACGATTTTTCAGCAGTATTAGACGCCGTAGATATGGTGCGATGCGCGTGTCGGGTTGGAATTTGTAGTAATGCGATATTATAGTTTATGGCTCTTTGTGCGTTGGAAAACGTGAAGATTCATCTGGTTGCACGGCCCCGTGTCAGCGACAAAACACCTGGATTCCGGGGCTTCGAAGACCCGGTGGAAGTAATGTTGCCTCTTAAGTAATTGAGGTGGACAGAATTTGATCGTATGCAGCGGGGGGTAACGCGACCAGCGGGATGTCCGAGAAAGCAGCGGGGGTTCGCACCGTTGCGTTGTCAGCCAACGCACGTCACCAGTCGATAGGGTTTCGTACATCGCCGATGGCTAACCAAACATCACGACCCGTTATTTAATCATGTTATTGTTGTAATTGCTTTCTTTTCGCTATCGTTACATGACTTGACGAGGTGCAATACTCAACGAGTAACTGCCGCACCCACACAGGACAAGAGTTGGGGAAGCCAAAAAAAATGTAATCACTCTCGTGATTCTACCGGTGGTGTGTTTTGTTTTTTTTTTTTTTTAAGGAAAAAAATTGAAGTGAAGTGATTGTTTCTTCTGACCACAGCTTAACCTTGTAGCATATCCTAAAAAGACACGCATATCGTACTTTTAATCAAGCTTTATTTAAGCTTCCCCTTGTCGCTTTGAGAAAATGCCTGTCGCGATTGAATTAATTTTCGACTCGGAACATTCGCTCGAGCTTGAGAACACCCGCCGTGCGGGATCACTCGGTTGTTATTATTTTGACGATAGGATGCTAAATCCGAGGACATCCCGGTAAGCTTATTTAGCGTTTGTACAAATAAGAGATGAGCAGAAACGGGGTTTCCGAATATACCTCGTGATTCACCGTTGCTCATTCTATCGGTGCGTTAGATTCGTCGTATAATCGCGCGCCGCGAGTTATTTGTCAGATGGTGCGAATATCCCGAACGGTTGGATGGTGCCTCGCGGTATATGAATGAGCGAAAAAAAATAACGGGTGGAGGACAGGACAATGCATAGCAAAGAACTAGTTAGGTATCACTGCTCACAAGGTGTCAGAGTAAAAAGCTCTCGACTATACGTATACGATATACCGGCGGCGAGGACGTTTCTTTCCTGCTTGTCCGAACCCCGAGGACGTCTGGAAGATGGATCGATGGTATACCTTGGACATGAGGTTCGAGCAAGGATCGTCGTTGCTCTTCCTTACAGCCGGAGTGACCACTCACTGAATCTTCCCTCCTTAATGTATGCGCATGCGTTAACATTCTAATGCGGTGCTCCACTTTCACGTTTAGCTCTTGCGTTGAATGGAACATAATAGGAACTAAATGTTTCAAGCATGTCCCGTTCATTTAAACGACACTTCTCACGCACAATGGACTCCATGAAATAAATCTTCCATACTCTTTAAGCTGCAGACGTCAAAATTCCCACTTCGGTACTCGTACCCTAAACCGTATCGCTATTTCATGCGCGTCGGTCGTCAGTCTTCGATTCTGATTTTCTTACGTGTAGGAATAGTCGGTGTCTTGTACAACGTGCAACAATCGCTAGGCGGGATCCCGAAATTGTGCATTTCCGAAAGAAAAACTTCCCACTTTTCGAGCATGACTTGTACGTAGACAAGCTGCGCAATTTTCAGCTGTGTTTACTCTCAAATAATGTATGCTCGGACGTGTTATGGAGGTGAATGATGCGCGACGCTGGCATCTAAGTTCAAGGCGTTCCGACCTGTCCGTCAAAAGCATCGCTCCAAGCGATCCTCAAAAAGACTGACATATAAACAGATTGTTTATTTTTGAACCGAGACTTTTACCCGAAAGCGCTGCATACGACAGGCGGCGGTGGGAAATGGGAAAAAGACGAGTTATCGCATCGCATTGGCAAACGAAGGGTGAACTTCCGATCTTAGAAATCATGAGACTGTTACTACAATACGATGATAATGACGGTAATGATTATAACCGTGACCTTTCGGTTCTATATTGTCGAGCGTGTAAAGGAGTGAATCATTTTTAAGTGTATGATATTCAAATGTTAATATCTCCACCGCCTTTGTGGGTTTCAAATAGTACTAGATGTTAAACTGTACCTACACAATGAAGTAACGTCAGTCAAATATGCATGACCGTATATACTTACGCGACATTTTAAGTTCCCCTCTTCGCCGGCTTTTCAACGTCTCAGCATGGCTTTATCGCATTGTGAAACGAATTCTGGCCTCGGTGAAAATCAAGACAATTTAGTGTGACCGGATCGATTGTTCCGAGCTTGGATGAAGCGGATTTCTCTGTTCTCTTTGATACAGGCCAAGTAATTACTTTTAGGTGGAATACATCGCCGAACTGACTTAACAACGTACATACAAATCTTGTTGGGAATGTTCGCAGTCCGTAACGTCAATTTTATTGAACTGAATTGCTCCCTTTGAAGTTGTTTTCGAATTAGAAGTATCCGACTACACGCGTACAGCGCACACGTGTGTTTTATTACAAATGGAGCGTGGACAGCCCCTTAGCGGGAAGGCGCTTATGTTATATACCCCGCACGTTAGAATATATGTATACTTCACTCGCGCTTTACGTACGGAAAGAAAACGTGGTTCAAGTGAGCTAAATGTGTTTTGCTAGAAATGTTTTATTTTTTCTTCTCTACAGAGTTTCCTTTCAAAGAGCAGAGGAAACGTATTAGTTACTGTCCCGCAATGCGTACCGTCGATATACATTCGCGTTTGCGTATACGCACACTTATGTCCATTCGGTATTTTTCATTTCGGATGCAGTTTTTTCAACGAACTTATCGATGATCAAGATAACGACCGCCAAGATTCGATTTCTCCGATAACTGAGATAAGCGCTTTCTACGCCGACCACACAAAGTTTGTTACAAGTACCAACATCACGTGCACGCGCACAGCCTCGACACCTCAAGAATTTCAAACATTCGGTTTCCGGCGACGGAAAGCGGCGAATTCCGAACGATTTGAAGAAAGGAGACTCTCGACGAAATCGGTCACAGCCAGCGGGTGATAATTGGATAATTAGTTGAAACTGTTTACCCAAACGAACTTTTGTATTCCACGGAGGACCACCGTCGTGGCGACGTTACTCGTTCCGCTAGCTTCCATATTCAGATGCTTCCTCTTCTGTGTCCACTGTCCATAAATATTTATGCGCATTCAACGTTTCAATGGAGAGGAATTCGAGCTGTCAAGAGCACCGCGAGGACCATGGCCAGGGGGGCAGGGTGCTGCTGAGTTATGTGGACTTGTGAGTTGACCGGTATTGTCTCGGACGCCTCGCGTCCGCGCGACCGTGACATCTTCTGGTAAGCGTACGGGTATACCCCTGCACACGGATATAGGTGTATACCGTACGAACATGGATACGTGTATAGGTAGGTACCGAAAGACGTGCGACATGTGTGTGAATATCGTACACAATGCGACACAGAGCAATTGTAGCGGAGAACCGCAGCGACATTTTGAGAAAAACGATATTACGATGTATGTACTGTATATCTTTGACATTATTATTGGAAAACGAACGTACGACGTATAGTACACGGATATAAAAGCTTCACCCTCTCGACTGAAATCCTTGGTGCAAGAAATCAACAGGTGGTCTTCGTCTCTTGAGAGGAACCATTCTCTGACATACTGCTATACGTATGTACTGTTACGTGTGTTGGGTGCCATTTCTGTACGAACCAACCCTCCGTTTATACCGATACCAATTTTCTATGATGGATGGGTTTCTGAGAAATGGATACCCATCGCGCTTCCGCAGCTCTGTAGATCAGTAGTCCGAGTGCAAGCCACTCTGTGTTTTTGCTCTTATTATATTAACGATCCCTTTGAGCAACTGATGCAAAGCATGGAGCGCTGGAGTTACTCATTGAGAAGCCACGGTGAAATAACGACTCTATTTGGTTTAAGGCAGGTGTATATATATATAGATTTAAAGCAGTCATATCATGTTTTTGAACTTTGATCTTCGCCAGCAGGTAGGTAACCGCTGATTGGGAATTCCAGAAATTTCAACGTGAAAGATACTCAATTTCATTTTCATTCGAATACCGAAGAAGCGATTTCGGTCCGCCCGAACCGACTCAACGACAACCGAAAATTGCACCGTCTTTAAAATAATCCATAGCTTGGAAGTGCAGACGATCGTATTAGTTTCCTATTGTGACCATGCGACGACTTAAACGCAGAAGAAAACCCGATCGTTATCGCATGATTCCATATGAATTTCACTTCTGCTGCACTCGATCTGGATATCGGGAAATGACGAAGCTACCGACCAGTTTCGAGGCTTGGCTATTCACCTCGGCACCACGGAAAGTCGGTGAATCTCGCTTTTGCTCTCCTTATCCCTTGTGCGCAGGTATTACGGAGCTCGCGGGCTTGATGAGCGTTAAGGAATAAATTTTACCGTGTCAGTCGTAAAGTATATGCCCTACCTTCCGAGTAAGGAGCTGCAAGGTGGAAGTTTGAAAGGTTCCGGGCGTTTGATTCGCACGCAAGACGCTAGGTAATAAACTCGTCGTCCCAAATAGCCTCAGACATACCGGTTACTACCTCATCCTATGGTTCTCGTAAGACGACGGGCGAATAATGCGTGTAATCGGTATTAATATCACGCATCATTTAATCTGTTAACGATACCGCTCCGCGTCTCCCGATATTCCATTTGCCCGTCTAGATCATTCGTCTGGCCGTCCCACGTGAGGCCGGAAGTGCCTGGTTACCAGCGTGTAATGATACCTTTCCGATGAACAACAACATTCCGTGAATTGAGTGCGTAATTACTTAAGCCGAATCTCTGGGCTGCAGTCAAAAATGAATATCTCGTTTCATGGATGTTGAGTGCCGCATGCCTACAACGGTAGAGTTGTTAACAGATTACCCTCAGGGACGAATGCGATGGGCAGCTGTAAATTTACAATCAATCGTACCCGGGATCGGATTTGATCGTTAAATTCATATACAATGGATCGAATTAAAAGTTAATCAAATCATCGCCCTCGAATAATCAGGATATCAAAAGGTAGATTAATTTTATAGCGACAGGGTTTTATGTATATCGCAGAATATGCGACGGTGTGCGTTAAGTTGAACTTCACCATTACATTCGTCATTCCGAAGCTACGCGGGTATGATGAATGCTGAACACGTTTTTCGTTTCCACGCAGTGTTATTTCTGCTCCAAAGTGACGATCGTGTGTGTGAAAGTGATTTGTAAAATATTTTGGCAACAGTTTCACGCCTGTTTGATCCTGAATGGTGGCAAAGCCGTAGAAAGAGTTAATTCATAACCAAGAGCCGCTCCTTGAACGTTTCCGCCCAGCTCATTGACTGACAATGAGTTTACCGACAAAATTACGTGTGCTAACATTTAATATTTACTCGATAATAGAGAAATTTATTTAAACTCACCCAATGGCCTCAACTTCGTCTTACCTCTAGATTTCTACGGGTCAAAATGGCTTAGAGGTAGGTTCGGCGTTAGCATCATCTCATCCGTACCAATCGTTAACTTTTAAAAGGAGTTGTATGATTATTGCGAATATACTTAAGGGAGGATAAAACAAAATATGTAAAAAGCTAAGAGCCGCGAGTCAAGAAACAAGTGAATAAACTGTTAGGTTCCAGTGAATCGTTTGTTCCTGTTTTATTCTTTATTTTTTCTCTCAAAGTTGAAAGACGTTAGGGAAGTGCGTGGGAGCGTACAGAGCAAATGTTAAGATCTATATTCGTATGCCGGCGCAAGCCGATCATCCATACGCTTATGTGAATGCGTGGACGCGAGCTCCTGTGGGCGTTTTTCTTGAGCTAAGACATTATATTATAACTTCGTCTTTGCATGACTCCTGTGCCCCGGAGAGAGGATTGAATGAAATTGTTATTCATTTTTTGAAAATATTTCCCGAAGGCGTACGGAATATACAGGGTGTCCCAGAATTTGCGCCAAGTATAAAGTACGGAGCGTCGGTCCTCGTGAAAAACTAGAATAGGGTAGTCGAGGTAAAATTGTTCTATGTCCGACGGGTCTACGTATACGTACTTGGGCGCGAATTTCAGGACACCCTGTATACCTCGTAGAACTTACTCCTATGGAGCACTGAATTGGATCTTGAAAACTGATTGTGCATTGCTGGTTTGCATTTCTTCAAAATGTATCATTTTAATTTCGAAAACAGGGAATTATGTCTCGTACATGATAGTTCGCTGTTAATAAGGCAGCTGCTATGTCTACCTCAGTTCGTGACACCGCGACATTATCTATAAGTGCGCTGGTTAAAGACACAAACACAGCTGGTGGAAGACACTCCTTCGAGTCGATTCGTGATCCTGAGTTAAGTAGGTAACTGGCAACGTTCGAGACACGCAAAAGAAATATTATCAGTTCTCAGGATGGGTTGACACTAGCTGAAGTGAACCGCGGTGCAGCTTCATCGTACAGGATCAGGCGGTATACCCGACAAAAGAAAGAAAAAAAAAAAAAAAAAAAAAATGGAGAAACAGAAAAACCGAACTTCGATAATAACAGCGAAAAGGTGCGGGCTCATCTTCTCGGATTTAATAGAAAGATCTCGAAGGGCTATAATGATAGACCAGAGGCGCCTGTCACTCCAGTTTTAGGGAGAATGTGGAAACGCCGTGGGTCAAAAATACACCTCTCGACACAACAGACGGAAATCTTTTTATAGGCACTGATATGACGAGACGCGGGGGCTGGTAGGTTTCTTTTGGTCGATTAACTCCACTAACAAAGTCGGGAGAGTAAGTTGTTACCTCTGAAAATGAAGAGTCTAACAATGAGATACCAACGTGGTTTTCACGCTCCTTCGCATATTGTACGAAGCGACTCCGCAAAGATGGGCGGAATTTGAGATCGGAGCGTGCGGAGATCCTCGAGAAATTTGTGGTTATCGGGAAGAGTATACCTACCTGGTACTTTTTTAACGAATTCAACCCTCGTGTGAAAAATTACCGTGTAATTAAATATTGAATGGCCGTATGTTACATGGTCGTTAATTTTTAAATTCAATGTATTGAATTTATTAACCCATAGAATGGAAATGGCCCGAAATTGAGGGTCGTTGAGTTACGCGTTTCAGTTTAAACCTTTCAATTTATTACAAGGCCGATAATCTCTAACTAACAGAAAATTCACGTTAGTATCACGCCTGAGTTATACTAACGAGGTGCAGCGTTTATTTTTCATGAATCTTTATACAACGCCTTATACGTATATTATCACGCTGAAAAACTATCGACACATCGTAAAATTTAACAAGCCTGAATTATCAACTGCTTTAATTGGTAATTGATTACATTTTTACCGTTGTACAAAACTCTAATGACATTTCCGTTGATTCTATCGTGATGGAAAACTAACAATAAATATATTTGCACGCTCGATGGCTCTGTGAGCCCTTACACGTATTTCATTTTTCATAGCCACGAGATTCCCACCACCCCTCACAGATGTTATCGTAGAGCAAAAGTTTTTCCTACCCCTATGATGCTAATAAGTTGTCATCGTCTAACCATTGGGGAAATGGCAAGCGGGGCAGTCTGTTCGCCACTGACAACGACATTTCCAAGAACGAATAGCCTCTCAGAAAACGTCGTCATCGTTATCGTCAACGTTTACGGTAGCGACACAGATGGTTTCCGGATACTAGGAGGAACAAGGTTAATAAGATTTATTCAAAAGCTTCGATTCTATTGAATTTCGTTAAATTGTTCCAATTGAGCATTATGTATTTGACATTGAACGAATCCTGACTTTTGATGACATAGTTTGTAACTCACAGATGGAAGGTGGAAGCCGCAGGTGCCATGACAGAAACGAAGAGTAGCTCAGCTATGATGTCAACCGCTTTCCACGACGATGTTAATTATATAGGATTTATTTACTCGATGATCAACACTTTCGTTATGACATTGAATGTCCGATTCATTCATTTCCATTCGTTTTGAATTTGTACAGAGGATATCAATACCCGATTCGAAGACGTATTGCAATTATTCACCTAAAAAGTGTTCGGATCCAACTGCCTTTTTCCTACGAGTCCGAACTTTAGTGAAGAATCCTATAGAGTAATTAAAATGAATCATGTGCCGTATATATTTGAGCTTGAAAATAAATTTTGCCCAAAATAATAGGTGAGTCACTCGTATCGCGAGCCCGTTTTTCCTCGACAGTTTTTCTCAGGGGGTATGTTAATCGGGTCCGCGTCGAGGTATAGGTATGGTATACGTGGGCGTGCGAAGGCATTGGGCGGGCCTGTTAACTCTAAAAACTCTAACCACTTCGAACTGTTAACTATATTCAGGTGTTTAAGTGTTACCGTGTTAAGGGCCTCTAAACCACGCGCTAATTTATT
The DNA here is from genome assembly GCF_917208135.1 of Athalia rosae. Taxonomy (NCBI): domain Eukaryota; kingdom Metazoa; phylum Arthropoda; class Insecta; order Hymenoptera; family Athaliidae; genus Athalia; species Athalia rosae. Next base: position 21,090,260 of record NC_064026.1, on the reverse strand, counting down.
TACCATTAAATTTAATTGATGTCAAGATTATCGCGCGCGGTATGTATATCTTAAGATCGAAATTCACCATCGATTTCTATGCATACTCAAGTAGTGCGGCGATGGCGCATCTTCTATATGAAAAACCAAATTATTTCCGAGCTGCAGCCAATCATTTCTGTAATGGCAAATCCAATTTGTGTAGAAGCTCGAGCTGGCGGCGAAGTTGTTACTTAATATTTCAGCATCTCTTTCACGATCACCTCCGCATATCCGTAGTACATACGAGAATATTATATGCTGTGCATACATACGACTGCACGTCACATGCGTCCACATAGATTCGTGTGCATAGATACGGTTATGGTGGTCACTTGGAGGTGAATTATGGGCGAGGGTAGTGTTCACGGAAAACAATTATGTTTTCAGACGTATTTTCAGAATTTACGCCGGCTCGCAGAGCACTCGAGTCCTCAGTTTTGTCACGCATAGATAGTACGGGCATATGTATACATGGGACAACCGTCTTCGATTGGTCGCGGTCCAGAAGGTGATGATACGAATGCCTGAACAGGTCAACTGTGTTCGCTACATATATATCATCTTTAGAATATATCACAAAGAATATAGTTACAACAATGCGACGCGCTAACTGTGTAATGAAATATTGAAATGCGCGGACAATTGGCCTATGTTCGTTTGTCCGAGAAACCCCGGGACCGCACAAAGACGGACAATGTTAACATTGAATCACGCGATCGATCAAACAACTCAAAATTTAAATAAAAGTTGTCCGAACTCTTCTACTAAACGTAGACTCGGTTTTAAGCTCACGATTAGCGAAAAATTATCTATCAATTGGACATTATTCACCCATGACCGATTCGCGTACCGAGAACATCTAATAACGTCATGTGGTCAGAAATATGAATCGTGAGGAAATATATTAATGAGGCGCATGTGTATCCATCGGGTGTGTATCTATATATAGATAGGTAGATTATATGCCATTTCAAAACTGAAATATCGCAGGCCGCTTGTCAGGGATAGTCGGGTAGGTATCTGAATACAATCAAGAAAACTCGTTTGCAAGTTTTTTGCAATTAAATTTAATTGAAAAGCTGCAATTATGCGGGAGGATTAAATGAACGGTATAGCTACTCCCGGTCGGTTCTTGCTTTTAATTCCGGACGTAGTGAATTACCTGTATGTACAACTTAAAATTGGAGTAGTATAATTATCAAGAGGTAATGTATATATGAGGCATCGTCGCGTCAGCAAGCTGTTCGTAGTTGCTGGAAATATAACAAAATATATCGATTGAACTTCCATCCACCTTTTCTTCGAATACTCCGAATTCTTAGTATATAGCCCATCGCCTACCCGCGCACGTTGAATATAATCGTATAAGGCTATCACCTTCACGATGAGTTCCGCGTACTTTTTACCTCGTACCTACCATCTACTCACTTGGAATTGAGAACCCCTAGCGGGTACTACCCATTAAAAAAGGGGCGTTCTTGAAACCATCAGATCTGTACCTTCGTCGAAGCTTGTCCGTCATTACACGTTATATATTTACCTACATAGTGCCTTGCGTTTACAGCTAGCACGGCACTAGACGCGATGGAGTTCGAAACAGTCACGACTATACGGACGTTATCCGTACGTGAAATAAAATTTTACATGTTCACATCGAACGGATGTGTTCTCCGAAAAATTGTCCTTCCAAAAACCGCTTTTTCATCGCAGCCCTTGGAGATTTTAATCGTCGTAGTCTTAGCGGACTATTTTATGGAATCGCGATTCTCGGCGGGCGATGGGTCGAAGGGTGAAAAAGAGAGTTTTCAACCATCTCCAATCGAATTCAATTTTTCTACACAATGTCCGCTGAATCCATTACATCTGAGTTTAAAGTTTTCCGAGACGATGGTTAGACCCATTAATATTTATGATATGCTGATTTTTGTGCAAACAAATGCACCTCATCGAATAATTCACGATGTGTGTATCAACAGCCTACTAACTCGTTGCGTTGAATACGTTGTTACGATTCGCATAACCGAGCGTAAATAAATGTTAAACTAACCGCCCGCTGTACCACCTCGCTCCACCTCAATCAACTTCAGCAGGCAGTCAGGGGAGCGAAGATCGAATGGAGATTCAGGACGTTGAGGAGCAAACCGGAGGTTGAACCCGTCTTACAAATGGAGGAAGGCGAAGGGAGAGGCTTTCTCTCAGCGGCAGAACCATTCCAGAAAGGCCCTCGCCGGCTCGCTCGCCAAGGCACAACGGACTTTACGTATGTACCTATCACGTACTCGTATCAACGTACGTACGCTCACCTACGTAATGTGTGCGTAACGCGGCTCATCCTTGACCAAACGAAAGGTATTGAGGCAGCGACCGAGTAGAACTCCGAATCCTAGATATGTTGAGTGGTTGGCCTAAGGCGAAGAGCAATTAAACTCCCGCCCCTCTCCCCTGTTCGCCGAGAAGCATCGCATCGGTCGTACGGTCCTTTCGAGAGTCCCCTCATATATATATAATTACATACAATTACCAGTCTTTAATTACGGGGTGAGGAACGTAAAACAAACAGAGTCGATCCGAGCGTAGTTATTACATAGAAATAGTGTCCATGGGTTATTTTATTGGCCGGGCGTTGCGGTCGGTCGAGGAGCTAGCTTTCCACTTTATCGTATACTCTTTCTTTTTGCCGGTGTAAAATCGACCAAGGTTATGCCCATACCCTGGCCGACTCGCGCTTGTTAACTTCAAGGTCGTTCGAAACCTCCACCGACCTGTCGCCGCTATCCAAAAGACTAATTGTTCTCTTAATTTCGGGATCCTCTTGCCTCGAATCTTCGTCTCACGACAACGAACGCGATGGCCAAGTTCAGTTGCGATGAGAATAGACTTTTGTTGCAACGAGCAATGTTGTTTGTCGAATTTAATCAATGAAGTGCTGAACGAAAAAATCAATCCACGATGAAACCGATTCCAACTCGATCCGACTGGAAGATGAAAATCTCGGGAATTATTTCAGATGTAAAAATTGGGCCGGTGTGATTTTTTTCCCTCGAATTCCAGCGACACGCTGCACCCCAAATCAATCCCCGGTAATTAGTTCGTGACCCCTAGTCGAACGCCCGCCGTATAGTTTCTGATTATCATAGTCTATTATGAACTATAGGATTTGGTAATATGCTCTAATCAGACCTCATATGGTCAGATGAACCGATGGTCTATCCTTTAAAACGTATAATCTCTGGAAATGAAGTTCTGAAACTAATTTCATCAGTGTGGCTACTTGACTGCTTTATTTCATTATCTGGATTAGCTTCGCATCCAATTAGGTTGAGGAGACCTTTTTTTTGGTAATAAATAATGGGTACATAAAACTGAGCACGTTTCAGATAAAAGATAAACTCTCGGCATATTCACAAGTTTCGATTATGAAAGGCGGTTCATGGGACCGTTACACCGTTAAAAGTATACAGTTTCATCTCGGAATACTTCGAAGAATACGAGTCATCGTGCAAAACATTACCTATCGACAGAATATTCTTGAGGAAAAATTATTCAAAACGTCGTCCACTTTTACTACGGCTGAAATAAAATCGATAAATTTAACATGCGTCGATGAAAGCACGGAACACTAAAGACGTTTCAAACAAAGGTTTCTTTCCCCCACACCCGAAAACATCGTTGGATTAGGTGTAGGATGAAAGGATCCGGCCACAGCTGACGTTAGTCTAACCTTACGCGCCTTGCCCATGTTCCTTACGGCCAACTAAAAAGATAAGAAATTGAATTAACGCGGCAATGTTGGGTCCGCCCCAAGGCCCCAGACACAGAAGAGGATGGGCCCGACGAATACCCCATGAAATGACGTCATGAAAAACACAGAATATTTATCTGCGTACACTATGTTCCGTCTACATGCTACACAAACATTTGTCTCCAGCTCGACTGCTTCAAGTGGTGTTGATTTTCCGATGATTTCCATATACTCGTCGATTTTGAGTTTTCAGTTTGAGGCATGATTTTTTAACGTCCCACAAAATCGTTTCAGACAGCCGATACCGAGTGAACTTTGAAATCGTCTCAAAACGTTTCGCAAACAAATGCAAAACTTTTCATGGTAATTAGTTTGAAAAGAGTTAGCATAGCTAGATGGGTGAAATTTTGTTTCACTGTGAATCACGTATAGGTATAAGTACTTACGCAGTTATACGTTTCAGAAATTTGAGCGATTAATTACTTCGTCTGGTGCGGGTCATTAATTACAGATGCTGCCATCGCGTGGTTCTGACCTCGGCTTCATTAAATTGAACAACAAATCTCTCAATAAGCAGATGAACCCGCAATTCGATATTATAATTATAGTTTATGCGCGGCATGAATTGACGTCGTAATTTGCGATTATTTTTTTAAACTTTCTTGAAAAAATGTAGGGGGAAATATCGCGACTACAAGAATTACAACTATTTGCATATAGGTACGTACACCGAGCGAAAGAATGATATTTACGATCAGTTTTAAGAAGTCCCGAACGCAGATCATCTTCCGGCATGTGGTTGTAAGCTTCGGCTTACACGGGGGTTCAGGGGATCATCGGTTGCCCCAAGCCGCGATATCCTAACGAGGCCCATTGGACCCTACGGGGTGTACCTACTAGCCACCGATCCCTCCCCCTTCACGTGTACGCAAGGGAGATACCTACATCGGGATACACGGGGTATCCGCGCGTCATGGGCCGCCCAAAGCGATCCATCATGCGGAAAAGCTGTTGTGACAAAACCGTCTGATTTACCATTAGTCGACCGCGCTCGCATCAAACCGCTATTAATTTTACTTTATGGGGTAGTTCCCTCCTTCGTCTTTCTCCCTTTCACTCCTTACCCTGTCTTCCCGTCGGCATTCCACCTCCACCCTTTTATCCAGCGGCGTTTGACAACTGACTGTAAAAAATAGCCCCGTGTAACCCTTGCCCGGACACCTATATCCATATACCGCTTTTTTTTCGGATTCATGCACAGAATTTCTTCAGTAGTCGAAAAAGAACAACCGCGCGCCAGAAGCAAGTACAGAATATTCTTGACGCGATGCAAACGAGAATTGTTACATCACTGACTGAATAATCAATGCGTTAGGTCTCGTGTAAAAGTATCCAATGTGAGAAATAGTAGTAGTGCAGTTACATCAGCGATTCTAACAAATGCTACTTTGTACACAACCTCTCGACGTTATGGAATCCAACAAAACCGCGTTTGCTTCATACTTTCCATATTTTCTTTAGACAATTACATTTTGCGTAACGTCACGCTGCGGGGGTGCCATAAATCTTTGGTGCAAAGTTATTCGCGCTCGAGGTGAAATATAAAGCGTTTGAAGCCGTAGATCTATGGTAAAATTCTTCACAGCGTTCTTCGGGGCTTATTTAACCGCGCACAGAATAAACGGAGTTGAGAAAACCAAGTGGCTTCTACTTTTCGGACCCCACAAGACAAGGGTGCGTACCAAATCTGGGTAAATTCGAAATGGTTACTCCGGTAGTAGGCTACGCAGGGTAGCCCTATTGAGAAACTTGATGTCACGCTGCATCATCCCGTAGACATCGACCAACGAATCCCTCACCTCCCCGACGTAACTAACAAGGTGAGACTTTGAAATTTTACTTCATGGTAGGAAACTGAGTCCTGATTTTCTGCCCTCAGGTGGTCTATTCTGCGAAGCTAGAAGTCGTTGATCGTTTCGGTACATACAAGAGAATTTTCAGCAGAAATGAGGTTGATGGTCGTTCAAGTTAATTCATACGTACGTACGGGTTCCAGGCAAAGCTAAGTACATATGGTATAAATTCTTTTTTTTTTAATTGTGCTGGGAACAAAACTTACTCGCGTTTGTTCGATGTACCGTTTACCTATTCCCAGCAGCATCTAATTTCGTACATATACATTCATCTACCTATACGCATACGCACACCTATAGGTACATTTCTTTGACTAAGGTGCATAAATAAGCGATTCAAATAAATAACTCGGCAGTGGTTCATTTCCACTCGGTTATTTTCGAAGGGATCGGTAGCTTCGTCAGGCAATAAATTTACGAGGAACCGTGGGTTAAAATAAAAATGAACAAGATATGAAAATAAAAACTTTACTTTTTGTTAACGTGAACGGCGCGCGATCGAGTGACGTGTATACCCTCCCCGTATAGCTACTATTTGTATATACCTATACCTTCGTTAGTTAGTGTCAGACGCGCGCTGGAATCTTCGACCGTTTCGAATGACCTTATGAACTCTGTCAAACCGCTCGAAATGCAACCGTCTAGAGCACTCTAAGTTATTGGATTCAAAATTGGCCATGCAACCGATAACTGATCGGATTCAAATGACCCGAAAAACTACTGCCGCCAAATGGTCCGAACTGCTTTTCTTCAAATTTGAATACGTCGGTGTGGATAGGTACCTATTACGTGTATATATATATATACTCCAACTAAATATGAAGTTCACCGAGTACTGTTACAAAACCTGTATGCGGTAGCCGCAACGGAGATATCATTGAATTCATTGTCCAAGTCATTGCACTGTAGAAGCGGCGCGACTGTCTCATCGTACCGATATTAATAATGCACAATGCATAATCCTCGATCGTTGCGCAACCTAAAGCTGGAGCTGGAGCCAGAACATTATGGATGTATTCCAGTCGTGTTACATAAATACGAACCACACGACATATTCGCCGCCTTTCTTTCGTAAAGTGTCTTATGCATGACTGAACCCACGGGTAAAGGTCCTAGAACAAGTTTCACTGTAAGACTTGTAACTTCGCAACGACGATTTCTAGTTAATCTCGAATGATGATACGACCTCAAACAACGCGTTTTTAATCCAAAAACCAATTGGAAATAATGGTCACTCATTCACCGGAAATCTATTTAATCGTAACACACTCTCGAATCCGCGCGTTTCGTCGAATATGATATCGAAATTCTTTTGACGTCCGAAAGTTCTCTCAGTATATTACTGCTCGGTAGATCCTAATTGGTCATTACTGCCCGCGGCCTGTTCATCGTAAGGCACGTAGCTTCAAATCAGCGAAAAAATACCGATTATCTCCAAAGTCACTGCCACCGTACCTTCAAATTAACGTATCTCAAGTTCGTTTTGAAAAATACAAAATATACATCGTAACTCGAGCTTTCTGCAGATCGAGGGTTAAAAGCATGTTTGTTAAACAGACGAAGGCTTACGCGTTCCGACGGCGGCACCTCAGTTCTTTCGGGACCTCGATAATTTCGACGTTGCTCCCGGCTCGGCTGACTCTGTGAGAGTGAATGATATAGGCGGAGGTGTTGGTGATGGTAACGTGTACGTGTGGCGAAGGGTACGGTCTCCACGCCGGCCTACGGAGTCAAATTAAAGTCAGCAGCCTCCCCCTGCAGCGGCGTGTCCGATGCGACTCCCGGCGACGAGACACCCCCCGCTGTCGCGCGTTACAAAGCACACCAGGTCTCTGCGAAGGAGTTCTCTTTCCCCCTCATCTTCCCCTACGTTTCTCCTCGTTCCCCTTTCGCCCTTGAGTCAAACCTATAGGATTACCTCCCGCCGTCATGGTATCCCCAGGACTTGCGCAGGTATATAACTTTCGGATGTTTCCAAAACATCCCCCAATAATAAAAAAAAATTGCCACAATGTCGCTAAATACAGTTTTACGCATCATTGGAACTGAGGGATGGGCTTCGCCCGATAGTCGATGGTGAATAGCGCTGATTCTACGGTTCAGAGCAGATGCTCGCAGGAGTTTAGTTGCGGTGCGGCGAATCAGCCGTCAAAATAAAATAAAAAATACGATAGGTGTAATGAAAATTTATTTTATCCCGGATTTCTCGGGGCTCATCTGACATATGCGGGGAATCCACCGGTCGTAGGGGGACTCTGAGCCGCGTCCACCGATGACAGATTTCGGAGTAATTACTATACTTGCGGCACTTACCGACTGCCTAACGACCGATGAATCCGACCCAAGAAATAAGCTCTAATTTCCCCTTCTCCAGAGACCATGTCATTCGAAAGAGTAAAGTCGCAAAAAGGGTGAACTTCCCAGGGTTCTGATGTCTATCGACTAGTAATTAAATACATTCCACGTTGTATTTAATCACGACTACGCGTAAATGAACTATCACTCACGTAATGGACTTTTTTTTGTTATTCACCAAACTACGTCAATATTTTTCGTATTATCCACACGGATCCCTGCGGCTCTCAAATAAAGCACTCCCAAATAAACCACTGAGAATTCACGCGGTCTGGGACAATATTCGTCGGACGATCAGTAATATTTCTTGGAAGGGCTTAGCGAACCAAAGTTATAGTGGAGTGTCATGAATATGAAAATGAATGAATGTTTGGAACGTGTGGCTTTTTACTTCTGTTCCACGTCTTTTGAGTCATTAATTAAGGCTTTACATCAAGCGAATTTATTTTTTATACATATTTGAATAAACGCGTATACATATACCTTTGTCACAGTGAGAACATACCTTCTTTCCGCGACACATAATTTGACGTGTACACTGGCCTCTTCGTGATGCGTATTTCACTTCGGTAGAGAAACGGCAGGTGGTGGTGGTGAAGATTTTTTTTCCTCGAATAAGAAAGTGAGGAGGACGCTCTCGCTGCTGGTATTAACTCCGATCGACTCGGCTGATCGGGAGTACAATGGCTTTGGGTAAAAAATCATTTTTTACCTGAGATATCGACAGTCCTAATCGAAACGATGCCGCAGCTGGAACGAGCGTGAGCGGATATGATGATCTTTGCGTATCTTGGCGAAGATCTTGACACAGATTGGCCCTGCTTTAAGACTCGGTCGTGTTAAAATTTGTTCGGAATGTCGAATGGTTCAAATGTATATTGCGATCGGGATTGGCTTCCAATTTATGAAAACCCTGAACACACCGAAGAATCAGTAGTTGAATTTTAGGAAACGACCGTTGTTACTGATAATTAAATAAAATTATGTTTCTATTCAGCTCAGTCTTATTGTGAAAAGGTGGAATTTCGTCATCATCCCGCGATTCAACTGGTCCATGTGTATGTCCATCTTTTGTGGGAAACATCTTCTCATTATGTATTCGCAGTCCCATCTGTAGTGGTTCTTTTGTTCAAACAGAGCTGACATTTAAATGCAGAGAATCGTTGTAACACGCCCTTTCTCAAGATGGGATATGTTCGACTTGCGAGACGCAAACACGCCCCAAACTACAATACGTAACAAATGATCGGGGTCATTTTTTAAAGTTGAACAAAGGGGATGCAGCGAACCTTTTCCTGCTGCCGCAAGAGTCAAAGGCGATCCACGGATGCCATTTTTTTTTTTTTTCAAAATTCTTTCACAGAAAAACTTATGAGATTAAGTACCGAGTGAGATTGGTTATTCGATTGTCGCTTCATCGTTAGTCAGACATTAGCCTGATTTAATTAGCGCTGCCGCTTTATAAACATGAGGCGTTCTCTGTGGAAAAAAAGTATTGGGAAAGTTATTCTCCGAAGGTAAGTCTTTTTACGGGCGGACAACATGGTGTATGTGATTCGAGCGAATTTATCCTAAAACTGGTTCATCTAAGAAGTAGTATTTTCTGACGAGGTTGTCAAAGAAGTTGTACGACGAACGGCAATTGCGTCTCATGGGGTGTTATTTGTCATTTTTCTTGCCACTCTACTTCTGTAGCGATCGAATCGCGGATCCCGTGCTGTATGTTGGTATTGAAAGTCGATTATAGAGCTGGGAACTTTTTGTTAAGACAATCATGTGGCGCTGCTACAGTAGTCTCGGTGTACCCTAGAATGTTTGTATGCTGTACGAATATCCCGGGGCAACATGAAACGTAGAAATGTGTTTCCACAGTTTGCAGCTTCTCACGTCTCCTCTCGTCACGTCTCTCCCTATTTGTACCTCAGACAGTTTGTACAAGTTGCATCCGTCTATATATTACCGAATGTATGTATCCCAAATTATTCGCCTTTGATTAATTTCGGGCAAAGCGTGCAAAGAACAGTCGCTCCAGAGCGAACGTAATCGCGAAATGTGCGATAAATCTTACGTCCGAAACAAAAAAAGTGATAAGTAAAAAGGGGAGAGTAACGAGTAAAGGCAAGTTGAGTAATGGTCCCGGGAACGCTTTCGTATCTTCTTGGGGGTCCTCGATGTTCGCGTGTTGTGATCTTCCACACGATTATACACGTCACAGTTATTATCCTTGACACGTCGAAGCCGTGTGTAAAAATCTTGAAAATATCGGAGCTACGTTCGTCCAGACAATCCCCGCACCCCTGACGAAGTCCGGAGCGGCTTCCAAGCGCCGTCTCGCCCTATCGGTGGAAAAAGATGATCGAACAGTGACCGAAATATTTCAATATCATGTTTCACTCGAATTGCGACATGCTTTGGTAGTCGAGTGGGCCCCGGTAAGATGCGTCGCGGACAGGTGGGCGAGGCATTGGCAGCCCAGATCCTGTACCACGGTGAAGAGGTATACCCTCGCCTTCCTCGTAGCCCACACATCCTGGAGGGCGACTTGAGTGCACCGTGTTTAGGGGCGTACATATTTTATATCGTTTAATCAACGGCGCGTACCGACTTCCCATAATAACCGGCAACATGGGAAAGAAATCCCGTCGAAGGGCTGCTGCGGATACCGCGTGGCAATGTAGCCTCCGATTCGTTGTGCGATTTATTTACTTTCGAACACCAATATGTACATAAAATCGCATTTCGACGCGATCGTTATTACATGTGTACCATGCACGGTGCCTTAGACCTCGATCGCGGATGTTATCATTCACTTCGTTGAGCCGGTCGTCAACACTATTTGAAGCATTGTCAAGTTGTACAGTAGTGCACCTGCAGTTTGTTACAAGTCGCGTACGCGTCAGGCGACAGCCCGGTAATATATTTTATACATCGCTAAAGGGCTATCGATCAATCAACGTGTGGCTCTTTTACCTCTTGACTCGAACCCAGCTCCGCTGCGAACCTCTCTCCGGTTGTATGCATTGCGTATCGAACGGTCGTGCTGCCGGTTCAACGAGTGTGATTGAACATGGTGTTAACTACATATATTGTAACGCATCGTCGAGTTACCGAACGGTAAACGAATTCAACTTACAAAGTGGTGTCATATTTTCCGATCAAACTACAACGTTCATTTCATGAACAATGCTAAAGTGCATGAGCTATCAATTTTGGACCACCTGTTACAGAGGAGGAGCGATAAAAAATAATAAATAGGCAAAGTTGCGTTACATGCGGGGATAGTTTTCGCTAAAACAAATGGCACTTGCATGCTCGTAAAATTTCAATTCTTTTTTGTTTGTCTTCTTGTTTCTCCTCACTCGGTGTGTATCACACTTCTGACCTCCGTGTATTATCGTATACTGCAGCGCGGCGTCGCGCACGTCTGGAATGATTGTATTTCGGCATAATTCACAGGTAAAAAAAAGGTTCGTAAAACGTCTCTTTACCTAACAAAGCTTTTAAGAAAAGCTCCAGGCTGTACAGGGTAAGTAGGCACTATAAGTATTTCACAGTTCTGTTGGGAGCTGGACTAGTATGGAGTAAACTTAGAGGGAGAAGATCGAGCAAGGAAGAGTAGAGGTAGACGCGAGGAAGCATAGTGAGGGAGGCGGAGCCGACGAGGCAGATGTCCGTCATTCCTGTCCGATGGAGTCTCCTCAAAACTCCGAGGCGAAGGGGAAGGCATGCATGGCGGCGATACCTCTACGCAACATCGAATGTGTAACGATCATAACTGTGTGCAGGGTAAACGTGAACGGTCTGGTAGCTGCAGAGAGAACCTTCGGAGGAGGAGAACGACGAGCGAAGAGTGGTGGGAGGAGGACGAAAGGTGGCGGGGTTATGAAGAAGGGTGGTATGGTTGTGTAGTAGTGTAACGTTAATGAATACATTAACCGCGGCGTTCGCTTCTTCCGGCGAAGCATCAACGTGCGACCGGCCGCCACCTTCGCTATACCGCCCACCTTCTGCCCACCTTCATACCTCTTATGAAAACTTCATTACCCCTTGAACAACTGACTTTATCCCGCGTTGTTCGCCACCGCAGTTGTAACCAGTCTTAAGCTAACTTTATGAATTATTTATCGTCATTTAGTGACAGGGGGAATATCTCGGACCAGATCAATCGACGAAACTCACTGTTACAATACTCTCCCGCCTGGATTTCGATAAGATCATTTTATATTTTACTCAACGACGTCCAGAGGATTGACTTCTGAATTCTACACGTGTCTTCGACGAATGTGGCCGGCTAGTAAGAGTCCAGAGGACGAAGCAGTCGTCATTTTTATTGCAAATGGAACGCAAAAATTTCAATACCTCGAAACGAAAATTTTTCCAAATTTCTAATTCGGCGAAATGAGGCGATATGCGTTGAGTTTCAGGGTGGCCCTTTCACTAAGAGGGCAACGTGCAGCGGCACAATAAAAGGAGCCACAACAAGGAGTTCCAGAGTCGTAAGCGATGGTCGTTCAAAGTCAACAAAGGTGACACCCAAACAGAGGTGAAGACAAAATGGAAGACCTGGCGCACCTGGCGTTGACTTCTTGCGACCATCCGGTCTCTTGAGCGTCAGAATGCGGGGAGGGGGATGTTATGCGGACTAAAAAGAAGGGAGATCCAAGTAAGGGAGGGTCGCTCGTGGCTTTTTCGTCGTGTGTCTGTGAAGGGGCATGGATCTTATTATAGGAATATATTTTCCGCACACTGGCTTCTGGGCGACCGCAAAGAATGACGCAAAGGCCGATACTTATACAACTGATCTTTTTTGTGTACAATGCGGGCCTTAAACGCTTTTTCTTCAAGTTTGCAAACAGCATTTATTCGAGAACTTCGGTTCGGCCATCGCAATAAATTCTATTTTTCTGAGAATTGAACGTATATTTTTCGAAAAAAGTGAGTAAAATACAATTTCAATGAAGATTAATAAATTGTTCCGCCGGAGATTACGACTAATTGAGAAAGATCGGAAATTGATCATACGGGTAATTGCCTCTCAATTGATCTACAGTATCACATAAAACCACAAGATTCAAGCGTAGAACATTTCGAATAAATGAATATTTCCTGTCGTAACGTCTAATATATCTTCCATTGGTAAATTTTCCTCGAATTTCACACTTCTCGTATTTACCTACCCGCACGAAGGTCTGACGAAAACCGAGTAGTCGGATGAGCCCGGTGTTAACGACAACGACAACACGATTGCATTCGATTCCATTGACGTGAAGTGCATTCGAATCTGGGTATCTACAGCCTCATCGTGTATGATCACTTATAATGCAAATGTATGTATGAGTAGAACTTCCAGCAGCCATTGTCCGGGGTTCGCTTTGTCTCGTTCAGCGAGCTTCGTACATATCCTATGTTATATAACCTTGTTCATCGTAAGGAAAAATTTTTCTTAAGTAACTACGGTGAACTCGTGGAAGAATCGTCGCTTGGTTTTTTATTATTTTTTTTTATGCTTCTAACTTTTATTTTTATTTACTTTTTTCTAACACCCTTGCGGCGCGGCCGACTGCCTGGTTAGAGGGCTGTTTGATGGAAAAGTTTTTACCCAAGAGTCTACTGATCGCTATATATATGTATACAATACAGCCCGGTAATCTTTTTCCCTAATGTTCCAACGGCTGCGAAAGTGACACAAGTTTAACCATAAAAATTGCGTTCCTCATAAACGTATGATAGCTGGGCGCAAATATAAAACTCATATCTACGAACGAAAAATTTGCACGTGCAAATTGACGAAATGGTTCGGTCCGCACGTTGAGCAAACATTCGCGCAGTTCGTCTTGTTCTTTAGCACATAATATAATATCATAGTATTTACAATGTACATTTATTACAGCTAATCTGCAGAATTTGAGAATAATGAAAAAAAAAAAAAATAGAAATGGTCACGGCCATCGTCGTGAAAGAATCATCTTGTTCGGTCATCGCGATGCAGCGTCTTTCGTTCTAGTTTTCATTCGTGGTTCGAAGATTATCGTGGTAACGACTACGAGGTCGTAGATCTCAAATTTCTTCCGTATAATTTTCATTTACGGAACTTCAAGAGCTAAACTGGGTGATTAATGTTTTCGGAAGAACGGATGTAATTATATAAATTTGTCAAAACGTTGACAACAAGGACTACCGAGGAACGAATGGAGAATAATATATCAGGCAGCCAGCTGACCGACAGGTTGCGCACAGATTTTTATCCCTACTCGAATGTCCGCGTGTTTTAATCACTTGTATATGTACGCACATTCTCCTAAATAGCGTTTCTTGACACGGCACATAAAAATTTAACACGCCTGATTGGTCCGGAAATAATTTGTACAAATTAGGCAAACGCCGCGCTGGAATGCTACCGAAATTCGGATCCGGGGGTCGCAGCTGGAGTATACCCTGCATATCCCTCCGACACGCGTGACGCTCAAGAACAACAAAAACTAGAGAAGTTGGGAGGGCAAAAAATTGATGAAAATGAGAAAAAACCGCGAAAGAAACTGCGATGGACAAAAGTTCGAGCCTCTCTCCGTCTCATATAATTGAAAGAGCCTTACCATAATTGTAACAAAAAATACGAACCCTTCGCGTATCGAATGAACGCACACTCATGGAACTCAAGGGTCTGCTGTATATGTGGTATGCGGAATGAATTACCATCTTGGCTATTCTAATTCCCACGTAATAAAATCTGCGCACAGCCATCTAAGTTAGTGAAAGTTATGTTAGAGATTAGTGCAAATATGGTAGGTATCAACTACGAAGTGTTGGTGTGGGTATCGGACGATTAACAGTGTCTTATTTAATGCATTTAATGTTAATTACATTTAAAAAAGATGTTCGTGTTCGTTATCAAAGACGCACTAATTACAAAATCACTTCATTACGCCTGAACGACGGAACTGTTTTACGTTGTAAGAAGAATGAGGATATTTTCATATCGATGAAACCGTCTTAATCAGTCTGAAATTACTTCCGGGAATAAACTTGGCAGCTGTTAACTTCGACATCCTTTTTACTACCCGTGAAAAATATAATTTATTATTCTATGATGCGAGTACCTAATTACACTGATTTAGATCTCACGTAGAAGCGACTGCACTTTTTTAAAGTGACTTTATAAAAGCTGTGTCATCGACGGATGATACGTCATTGTTCCATTGAGTTCAGGTGATGACTCTCGACACAGATGATGTATTCTAACGGCCCCAATATCTTGTACTCATAGTGAACCGTGAATCGTGGAGATCACGATGACATATCGATGCTTATTATGGTCCTCTTACATAAATGGGTTTGTTTTGTTGCTCATTTTAACGAGAAATGTTCGAACAAGCGCAATTTCTCGAAAGCTTGATTCCTACCATCGGATTATTTTCGGAATAAAAGCGCTATCGTCAAGTGGTAGGAAACTGTATGAAAACGTATTTATTACTTACCTGGTACCCTCCCCCTACCTGGAAATGATATTTCAGAGGAACACGACCACAGGTAACATTACGCCGGCTGATGGTACCGCGTCGCAGTCGGTACGTTACTATGCGGCAGTACAAGGTCGAGCTTTCTCTCCACTTGCCGGCCGTGGTATCGTACCGATGGCCGATCACATTCAAATATGTGAGACGACCGTTCGTCATCAATTTTCGAATTGGAAAATTTTTTTGATATATTTTGATGGTGGGAAGATGATTTGGAATTTCATCACTACTTGTCATAGTCAAATTGGTTGATGGTATTGAATCATCAGATGATAAATTATCGACACACGGTATGCCCCATGAAATACCATGTATGACTTACCCTCAGTCGAGCTGATCCTATTCTCGAATGACGATAACTTTCGGCGTACCGATCTTACCAGACGTCGATGTCACCATTCGTGTACGTATCTTGAGATCTTCGGTGTACCAGACTGGATGATGAAGAGTCTGGAAACGTGTGTTGATAAGTCAGTCAGAGGAGACTTAAGATCAATATCCAACGTGTTTTCGGAAGTAGCCACATTTCTGACTGGTAGCTGGTAAAATAATAATTTTATACGGTATACGTTTCATCTTCTTTATAGAACAGTAATACGTCAAAGTTTAATATGATACATGCACTTCCATAGACAAACGGCGTTGCAAAAAAGTATATTTTTTTGCAATTCTTGATTGAGATGTTCTTTTGTGCGAGGAATGGTCAACAATAGCAGACTGCGATTAAGAATAATATTTCTGTTTCCGAAATTTTAGCAAGACCGTTTTCTGTGCACGTCAGTAATTACACCTGCTTTGAGTTCGGTGATATTCGAGGCGCGATTCGAGTTGAAATGGTTTTTATTGTAAGTGCATAACCCACCGCAATAATAGCTCTCATTTTTCTGGAGTAAAATTTTAACGGGGGTAGTTATCCGAGCGCTGTTAAGTTATTAAGAATCCTCATAGGTGAAAATGTATGAATAAATAAGGCAGTAATAGAAGGAGAATAAAAAAAAGAGCACACGAAGGTTGTTGTTCGCAGAGCTCGCTGCACCTTGCGTGTCCGCGCATTTCGTATCATAGTCGGCAGGGACTCGAAGATACGCTAATGCAAGGCCACTGCATTCCTGGGTCGTCCAACCCGACTGAGTTACGAGCTCATCCACCGAGCTTCGTACCTAATCCCATTCCGTATTGGTGTGTCGTGCGTATAGTAAAACCGCAAGGGATACACGAACGCGACGGTCGAATTGACGAACCAACGAAGATACCGGAATAGGAATTGGGATAGGGATAGGGATAGGGATGGGGATAGGGATAGGGATAGGGATCAGGACAGGGATAGGGATGGGAATGGGAATGGGAATGGGGACAGATATTGGGATAGGGATAGAGATGACTGCTAGAAACGGAAGAACGAACGAACGAAAGCAGGAGGGTCGCACACGCGCCGTCATTGATCTCAACTGTTTAATCTATTCTCCATCCCTCGTTTTTTCATGGTTAACGAATTTTCTTTTTATTCCTATGCAATGAGTATACAGCGACCTAGCTATGGTATAAAAAAAATTAAACAAGGACGGAAATCCTTTGTGTCGGTTAAACGACATTATTTCCACGGCGGTACGCAGCTATTGAAAACTGTTTGAGAAACACCTTTCTCTCTCTCTTTCTCTGTCTCACTGTAGCAGCGCGTATAGTTTACAATCATTTTGAACGTAAAACTATTCAATTTCAAGCTAGTTATTATTATCGACGTACAATGTGTAGTGACTTGAAATGAAAAAATGATCAATTTTATCATTCCATGCACTAGGCATCCACCAACCGAATGTTTTATCGGTATTTCGAACTGTCTGCAATGAAAAATAGACTTAATAAAACACATGACAACCGTTTGAATATCGTTCAAACTTTAATTCATAACGTTCGATCCTTAGATATATTATCATACAATTAACATATTTGGTGCACCCCTTGAAAGTAAGTTACTTTCTACCCATGTTTACCGTTCGAAAGAGTACCAAAAATGTGATGGAAACTAGAACCACCTCACAGGGTACTTCAGACCCCCAGCGTCTGGTAAAATATGAAACGATTCAGTCGTTAATGGGATAGAAAAAAAGTTCGAATCAATAAGATTTACGCAGGTATGTACTTGAGACGAGTCTTTTGATGCACAGGTTTCGTGGCGCATTGAAACAAGCTCGTAACTGGTATGTATTGAAAAATAAATCAGTCTCGTCTGGGTAGTCTGACGGCGGTCGGTCGAATTATTCTTCGCGCAGGGCAAAAGCTATAACAAAGTTTCAGAGTAACGGAAGAATGAAAGGAGGATAAAAAAGGGGAGCCAGGAAAAATGGAAAAAGGGTTGCTCTTTGCCAGACCTTGTATGGCCGTTGCATACGGGCGAGTAATGAAAAACATTTGAAAAACATTAGTGACCCGGTGCTAGTGACGCCACAGCATTTATCACGTTACTTTTATCTCGGCAACTTTCTGCCAGAACGTGTGAATACCTATACCTACGGGCTCTGATGTAATCCGGTGACGGTGGTGGAGGGCTTGACGTAATTATTAATAATGCACACATGTGTCGGTTGACATGACGCCCTTGGCTGGACTGTAGGCGAAATTATTATTAGTTCTACTGTGAAAAAATTTCAGCCAGAACTTTCATTTTTTTCATTATAGCTTTCGAATGTAAAATAAATTTTTTCACCATTTTCAGAAGTGAGAAAGAGATTATTCAAAAACTCTACCTACGCACTTTTTTGTGCAACCAACACGAACTGTATCAAATTTTCAACTGTTTTCATCAATTATTATCGGAGTTAGAAAATTTTGAAGTACAAAAAAAAGCTCTCTAATGTTATTTGCTATAAGAAACTTTGATCACAAACCGCACTATCTTAAAGTCGAGATAAAATATTCCAATTTCCAGGGACTTCTTTTATATCAATTTGCAAGCACGTAATTTTCCGGGAGCATTGAAATTTCAAAACACCCCTATTAGGGAGCACCTTGATGTACATATATATAAAATGCGAACATTTCTCGGATCTGTTACCCTTCTAACCCTGCAGGTATTTCATGGGGGTTGTAAAGTCGTGGAAGAGAATCGTGTGTCTGCGTAATGTCGAGGGTGAATCGTCCGTTAATTAGCAATTATTTTTCATCGAATATGTGCGTACCCATACATCGCGAAATTTCGCCATGCCAAACGTTGTACATAGTGCAGGTGTTGCAGGTTGTGAACGAGTGAATGTAGCTTTACTTTGAAAATTAATCGTTAATGATCGCAAAACGTGTCTCATCGCGTTTTAACCACAATCCAATCGGATTGTGGTTTAAACTTACGACAATTAATTTCACATTATCACTGGAAAACCACGTTGTTGATATTATATTTTAAAGTGTTAATTTTGCCTTTACGATCGGAGTTCACACAGGCAACGGTTTACTGATACATAATCGAGTTTTGTCGGGGGATGAGAGAGAAAGAGAGAGGAGAAGCGAACGAGAGAGGGTCGTCTATTTGCGGTTTATGATCGGACTTTATCTTTATTACTCACGCGGTGTCTAAAAAAAAAAGAAAGGAAAATTATTACATCACCAAAGTATATCGCTTTGAAAAGCTTATTAACACCGTCAGGTACGTCTACTTTGTACAAGGTCCGGTGTGAAAATGTTGACTCTCCCCCCCCCCCCACCCCAATTCTTGCGCGGTATCTGCATGGAAGATACAGGTATGTATACCTACTCGTTATATCGTGGAATGTTCAAAAGAATTCTAATTTTGATAATGGAACGGACGTATAATTATACCAACCTCTCAATCAGATTCGGATCTAAAATCGACCATCGAATTCAAGAGTTCCGTCAATTTAAATATACTTATATACGTACTCTGCAACTTTAAAGTTGGAAATCGAATCCATTATAATGTTGCACCTTCAGTGGGTCGTTCACATACCACTGTCCCGAAAACTATAATTTTCTCAAGTTTTTTATTTTGAATTTTTCACCAACTGGTGCCAAAACGAAACGTGTGGTGTCACGCTGGAATGCCTTAGATCTACCGTAATGTCTCCGAGACACCTTGGCCTTACTGTACAGAGAGCGAGTAATCTTTCGTCGTTATGCCGGAATTCTTCTATCTTGTCTCATTTTTGAGCCAGCGGTAGGTTCCCACTTAATTTTCACCAACAATAGCTACGCCATTTAGAAAACTGTCTCAGTTACTAAGGGTAGCGCTTAAGCTTCGCTCGCGATTTCGAGCTAAGATCTTAGCGTAGTATAAACTAGGAGCTTTGAAAGAAAACTTTGGGACAATAATTCTTTTTTTCTTTTTCCAAACCCGTGGGGGTTAAAGAACAAAAAAACTCTCCTAAAAATTTTTCTTTCCACATCAATCCGGAGGAAAAATACCTGGAGCCCGAACCCTTATTTAATTCGATTTCCGAGAACGGAGACGTGCTCGTGTCACGATCAAGGCTCATAAAAATCAATTTCTTTCTTCAGAGCTTCCATTCTCGAGTCTTCCGAACTTCTCACGCCTCGATATCCGCTTTCGGAGTCTTTTTCTTTCTGGCATGATTGATAATTTCACAGTAGAGAAAAAATTTATACGAAAATTCAAATGAGCGATAACTGTCTGCGTATTTAACGAGGTGTGTTTAGAAATTCGTACGGCGTTTGCGTGCCTACTTTTCCGTTTGTACGTTGCAAGTATACGTGATATACTATACGTAAGTGCCGTGTGCCCACATGTAAATATATATCCAATTATTTCTGAATCTGGGAAAATAGCACATTCTCTGAACCAGCGGACAACGGCGCTCATATGTGAGCCACACCGCAGCGCGCCGCTACGGCGGGGTAGTAAGCCACCACGCAAAGCCATTCGAAGTGCGCGGTTTAGGCGACTGCCCCCACACGTATATATGTGTGTGTGTGTGTATTTTTCAACACGCAATATTTAAAACGCCACCGATCCAACGATAACCAACTCCGTATAACCCGCTGGCTTTTCCGTAATACGTATAGGTATACGTGTATATACGAAGTACCGTCGCATATACCCGTTATCGTGAATGTGTGATATTATAAATGTAAGCCCTCTCGTGTATTTGGCTCTCAGCTACCGACGTCGTGCCCGCGCCACGCGTGCGTTTACCTCTGTAAAATAGCGCGTGTGAGCGTGCGCCCGCACTGACGTCGTGAAATATATGTATATATATATATATATATATATGTATTCGTCTACGTGTGTATATATATGTATCCCGACATACACCGCAAGGAAGCTCGCGTGGCCTTTCGATAATACGGGGAGTACTGGTCCGGGAAAACAAGGGTTGAAATTAAAATAAAACGTCACATAAATTACGCATTAACAAGCCAGCGGAATACAGTCACACCTGCTTCAAGAATTAAAAGAAAGAACAAATTGCGGAGGCAAAAAAATTAAAAGAACCAAAGTAACGACGTTTTTCAATTATACCCATTCAACACCAACGAGGATCGTTTCACGGCCGTCTGAATCTTTGATGCTGGATCCTTTCGTCTCATCATTCGTCATCGAGTGCTTATGGATAATTCAATCGTCCGGAGTGCCTCGTGATCCGGACGGCATGAGAGAATTGAAATGTTTCAAAGAATGAAATCGAGCTACTTTTCAAGGCTCTCTGTACCTCAGGCGGAGAAAGAGAACGGAATTACTCTTGTAAAACCACACGTTTCTCCGTGAGAATTTATAAGGAATAACTTGAAAGCATAAAGCCGCATGATTACGAAGCTTATCGCAGCGCAATCAACCAGGAAAAGGAACCAAGGAGGATCGAGGGGGTGGGCAAAGTTCGGGGGCCGAAAAGTATTTCGGAATTTCACGTGTATGCAAACTTCGACGCACAAGTGATTTTGATTAAGCATGACCGGTATTTGGAAATCCTTTGCCTACCTACGAATCAGATTAATTTTCATCAAAATTATAGCCCCGAGAGTATGACCTAGTAGCGGTTATTTGCATGAGACCTACATTTAGAAGCTTGCCGGGCTGTGCACATAAGTACATACACACACCCCTTCGGCACGGATCCATTGGAGCAATGCGCAAACGGCTGTCTCGCTAAAGGTTTTCGGTGAAAATCGGGGTTGTTCGTGGACGTTCGTTGGTGGTTCCCACTGCCGCAGCAGGAGGCACGTTATTCCTCACGTCATAATTCATCACGCCCGTTTGTAATTAACGTCCCTAGATATTGCGCTCACACCCTCATTTGTATATATGCCCTAAACCTGCAACCAGCGGCCAACTATAACGGACTTACGTTATAGGTACTACATACCTGAAACTATAGCTACTTCCAACTTGCCACTATAGTGAATACGATACGCCGTGGCCCTGCACTTTATTAGTCACACAAACGTAACGCACACATGGACATTTTGTGCAAGTGCGCACATTAATTTGCCTACAAAAAGGGAAGAAGAATGAACATGTACGTGTAGACTTGTATGCATTACACTGTGCATAGTTGGTTTAGATTTATGCGTCAAAAAGCCAGGACAAGAACGAGCGACACCGTGTAACGGAAAGGGTGAAAGATAAGGGAGAATAGCGGAACGGAAGTAAAGTTTCAGTGAAGCAATCTAACGCGATACTTCAAATAATTGCACAATGCTTACTCGCTGTCTTTGGCCAACGATATGGTAATTCTGACATGATGCATTAAACGAGCGTATCACACTGGGTATCGCATTACGTAAGCAATTGGTTAAAAACGAATTGCGCTTCGTATGTACGCGCCGTGTATCGTACGTAGTACGTAATAACAACGTACAGCGAGCCGGCGCCCTTCTGGCGTCGGAAAGTTCGGTATAATAGCATCGTAAACGAAATCAGTGGATAATTGAGTCAGAATAATTTCAGAATGAGGCTTGAGTGATTTTTATGAGGGTCATTGCGGTCGGGGGATCCAAACAGACGTCAGCAATTTCTGTTTTATGACAGTATTGATGAAAATTCGTTCGCCAACGTAAAACAACTCGAGAGTTCGAACTTCGTTCCGATACAAAATAACAACGTACGAAACGAAAAACCGGAATAAAAGTGAAACGGAACAAACGAATCAAATAAAAATAATTCGACTATAGTACGCCGACGTTTTTTTCTCCTTCACCCATATCGTTGCGATATCGCGAGGAAATTCTACCAGCGGCGCGATACAATTGAATTTGATTAAATAAACTCGATTACCATTAATATAAAGGAGTTATTTGTTGGCACACCTTTATACGTACCTCGGAACTGTATAAGTTCAATTATACGCATAAACTGTACATTAGAGATGTTCGAAAAAACTAAAAATTGTTGGCGACTTCCAAAATTAAAGATATCGCTGATAGAAAGTTCTCCGTGCGGGGAATCGATTTCTTTAATTTTTTTCATGAGATGAGCGCGTAGCGCTCAAAAACGTAATTTTTTTGCATGTATGAATATATTCATGAATTTTCGTTAACGATCGTTGAAACTGACGCAGCGTTCGAGGGTTTTGCTGCTTCGAGTGGCATTCCATTGGCGCTTCCGCGGACACTCAATTGTACACGTATATAGGGTACAATCGAAACACTACAGTTTTCATTGCTGGATACGTACGCGTACGTATGTACGTGTAATACGTATGTGCGGTATCAAATGGAATGCCTGACACCTCATCAACCATCTACTCGATCCTCGGTCTAGGAGTGCTGATCCGTGTTATCTGAACCGAAAGTTAGCGAATAGGAATCTTGATAGGAATGTCACCGCAAGAGTTTGCAAACAGTTTCGTCGTTTCGACGTACACCTCAACCTAGCCACAGATTAACGGGAGTTATCGATCACCCTTGACGCGTACGTGCTACCTATACGAGCTTTATATGGGATGGATACCGACGTACGTTATATCTGCGCCGACCGCGGGAGCATCGCCGATTGATCCGATTCGGATCCGGCGAAATTATTTTTTCCAATTTAGGAGACCATAACGAACGTTTACTACGGTACGTGTCGTAGGTTTTGTAGCTCGGGACGATGGGAAGTTGGTGGTCACCTTCTCACCCTCTAAATCCTTGATGTTGTCTGGCTGATCCGACCATCTCTCTGGGACGTAGCACATCATCCGACTTCCGGATGAGAAGACAGTCTACCCGTGTGGAGCAGTAGAAAGGTCGAAATCGAAATAACATGGGAGAAGGATATAAAGTATAAAGAACGTTGCAATAAATTGAAACGTGAAAGTTAACGGCTACACTGAAGTCGGTGGCGGGTCGCTGTACTCGCGTTTCCTCACTTCGATGCATTTTAATGAAGGAATAAAAATTAGTTTTGCCGTTATTTTCCCGCATTTACGAATAATTAATTGAGTTCTCGCGGCAACGCTACCCCCCGTAACCACGGGCATATGATAATTAAACGTAAGCCTTTAGGCTTAATGACCGCGCCGGTAATTCTACGCCACCGTTCATCGAAGGTGAAGTAAGGCAAACGTAAGGGAACGGTATCGCCTATGAGAGTTCGATCTGTCAAAGGTCAAGGGTCAAAGGTTGAGGATCGATGGTTTCTCACGTATAATTCCAGTCCCATGTTAGCCGTACTAAATTTCCTCGAGAACTGGCAATTTCCTAATTTGAATAACAAAATTTATTTGTAGTTGGCAGAGCAGTTGACGAAAGTCGTTCGAGCGAAAAGGTTACCCGAAACGTTATGCTTGAGAATTATTCCATTCAACTGTGAAAATTTCAATTCAATAGGAGCAAAATGATTTCCTGGAATTAAATAATGTGCCAATCAGATGATTGGATCCACTGAAGACGTACGTCAGAGAATGTGTGAGCAGCGGCAGATTTTGAATTAAAACTTTTCAAGTTGTTTCAAATCCTTGACTTCACGTCTGATGATTTTTCATAAATTTGCGAGCTTGTTCTCGCATCGCGAGGTGTGAGAGAAGACCTCTTCTTCACGACAGGATCTGCAAATTTACCATTGAATATCGGATTATTTCGTGCCGGAATGTATCCGCCGAAATTGATACGGTTGTGACGCAGAGTATGGTCATGCAGGTTTACTGCAGAGTCGAGCCCACACAACTGAGTCCGACCGCTCGGTCGACACTAGGAAATTTTAGCACATAACGAGGAGCTTTCGCCAAACGACGGAGCACCTGTGCGTCGACTCAAGCTGACCAATCAAAGCCTGGGTCGTGGTATGAATAGAAGCCTGTCGATTCCTCGTTGTGTCAAGATTCTAGATTTGATACTACAGTTGGGTTTAATCCTTCTTCCGGTTCTGCTCTCTGGCCATAGTTCTCCCGAGCATACCCACGGGGTTTGGTTCTCGCGTGACCTGAGTTGTCGTCACCAGCGACACGCAGCCCCGAGGGTAGTTTATCGTTTAGCCTCTATCATTCCATTAGCGCAATACTAGGTGCGTAATGCCCCATATGCCTCCATGCACGGTTAGGTATATTTCTATAAGGGCGGCTTCTATGTCGCCGTACAAACTACGAGTCTGTTATTGTAAATATACTCTCAAGGTATGTAATAATATAAATAGTTATACACGTGGGTGCGTGTGTAATACACATCGCCGTGAAACTTAATACGGATAACTCTATGCTCGCGCACCGGTGCATTTGTAAAGAGCGCATGACCTAGGTGTTTGGCGTTATAAAAGCGTATTGGTGTGGGTATAAATTTGTGTATACGTACGTTACATCTACACACCTATTGTACGTACAAGTACCAGAGTGCATGATTTATTTCATGGCAAGTGTTAATTTAATTTGGCGAGGCCCAGCGAATGGAATCGCGCGTGGCCAGTTTTACGTGGTTATCTGATCCCGTGATTAATTGAAGCCGTTTACGAGTGAAAATATTGCTGCCTCGGCTGCTTAGCGTGGAGCTGAACATAGCTCGAATTTTTCACACTCGTGTAGGTGTATAGCTCCAAGCGAAAATAGTATTACTTATATCTCACGTTGTATGTAACCGTGAGCGTCTCGTGAAAGTGGCCGCGAACCACGCACGCGTCGAAATATTCGAATTTCTCGGTTTTCGAGCGAACCCGAGCCTTATGTTATTGCCGAAGCCAGCGTAGCCAGCGGCATAGGCGTATTGTGGTGGGATATGTCACCTGTGAGGGCCGATTCGACAGCAGATTCGGAGGTTTCGCTCGGAAACCGAGAAATTCGAATATTTCGACGCGTGCGTGGTTCGCGGCCACTATCACGAAACGCTCGCGGTACAAAGGAAACTCCGAGCGGTTGGGTGTGAAGCTCAACAAATGGCGATTTATTCGGCGCGTGTCATGTCGATTTGGTATACACACTGTACCATATAATGTGAGTTGAAAATCGCACCCGCCTTCGTTTTCGTACGTATAAATTTATTATCCATCCTCTAGCGGCAAGTTAGCAGCGAAGGACGAAGGATTATGAGCTCAAATGAGAATCTCAGAGCGGTGTCGGTGCCGGAGATAGGCCCTTCGCTTCCGCTCGAACTACATTTGAGGATATTATTATAATTAACGAAGTCATCCAAAGAGATTACCGAACGACTAATATTCTGAAAACAACTACGTTCGTTCTCATAACTGAACGTCGGGATCGTTCGATCTGACTATCTGCTACGAAACGACGTTGGATGTCAAAAAGCAATTACAGTCGGCGAATAGTTTGCATAGATTTCATGTCCTCAAAAAAAAAAATAAAATAAAAAACGTCTCTTCAAAACCAACGGGAGCTGGAAAAAATACTCCACGTAACGCCGTATTTATAATGAGTCAGTTTTATTTTACACGACTTGAATTAGTACGTATCCGAAAATTGGATAACTTTCGGTTTAAAATCACAGCGACGATCCAAACGAGTTATGCGTCTAGATACCGACGAAACTCTCGCCGCAATTGACGACGTAAATGACCACCGGTACACAACTTGCATTGAACAGTCGAGAGCCATCGTGATGAAACTTTGCGGGCGGAGTTGGTATATTGAATAATGATCGTACGCCTACGTACGGACAGTTTGACGTAGTTTGACTAAAACTTTGCCTGCTTTCATCCCTCGGTCGCCGAGGATCCTCGGGTGGAATACTGGCCAGCTAGGCTGCGAAGGTGTCGAGGGTGTTATCTTAGTGCGTGCGGGCCTCGATGAGATCTCAAGGCTCTTCCCCCTTTCCCTCCGGTTACGTCCCTTCCCCTCTTTATCCCCCCTTTCGAGGTCGCAACTTATTCGATTCGGTACACCGTGGAGTTACGCCTCACCTCCAAGGCAACCTCTTCGACGTTACAGTCGGTCCGCCCACGAGGAAGGGCAGTAATTACCCCTTAATGGAAATATTGTAATCTTCCCGATCCTCGTCGCTGCCTCCTACAAGGTATACCGACTAGTAAGGTTTACACTTTCTCATTAAAGTGCTACAAATACATGCTATACCTTTCCGGCATACATAGGCGCAAAACATGCCTCGAACTTTTTATACCCTAGTTCAAGACGCAACTGACTATAAAAGGTATAATTTGCATCCCCTGGTTGTCCCATCCTGGGAAAACTTGGCGTACGTAACAGACATGGAAGCTGATACTCAGCGTTGCAGTTGGCCATCTATTTTCCGGCATACTTATATCAAGGAAAACCTGCAAGAGAGGCAGGAAATGTCTTTTTGGACGAGTGCTTGCGCGACGGTTTTACTTCTCATTGCAAATTGTCATTTCATGCGTGAAACTATCGGGACGATAAAATGGCGATGAGCGGACCAGTGCGCAACGGCCCAGACCCATTTTATAAGCAATTTCATTCTCTCATATATAAAATACACTTTTTTGAATCCACCTTACGGCGACATTGTTACGAAGACAAAAAAAGAAATAAATCGGCGACAAAACGGAGAATCGTCACATGCTTTTCGTCATACGCGGTGCTGGTTATTCTGTACGGCTGAAATTACGTAATCATGTGTGCCCCGAGTTAACACTGGATTGAGTATAAAACTCCAGGATACACGCTATGCACGCTATCGGCGGTATTGCATGTATAAATGCAGCTACACAGCAGTGCTACTGCTTTCGGTGTTTGGTGCAGCTATAATATAGGTACTATCTGTGACAGAATATGAGATATTATTGTGTGAAAATATAACCAACGATTTCATTATAAATTGCCCTAAACTACCGGGCCTGGAGTACAAGGTACCAGGTAAACTATACGATGAAGAGAAAGAGCGCTAAACGCCAACACATAAATCGTCGGTCACGCGCAGCCGACATTAAGTGATCGTAAACATATGACTCTGGATAAAGTGCATTTAGACCCAGAATATTCGTAGATACGAAAGATTAAAAAAAATTTTCTTCGAAAGTTATGCGAAAGTCAAAATTTCACCATTTTTCACATTTGTTAAATTCATTGTTTAAATATCTCTAAAACTATCACAGTTGAGTTCATATGATGCTTCGAATTAATCTTGCGAATTAATCTTTTTTTTTGGTAAAAAATAAAAGAAGAAGAAACTCCGTTCTGGTGAAATTCGATTTTTTTCTCGATTCAAGAGTGACGATAACCAATTCCAAAAAACATAATAGGCATACACTGAGCATCGTTTTCTTCGTTTTACTCTTGAATCGAGCGAAAAATCGATATCTACCAGGACGGAGTTTTTTTTTTACTGCTGTTTGATTGTCTCATATTTTACAACGAGTTTTAGATACGGTAGTCAGTTCTTTTCATTATTGCCCATCGGAATTCCTCCGAAACTGATTTAGAATTACGATAAAAATATATCCTCGGTAAAAAAGTGAAAAAGCAGTGAAAGCAAGAAAATTCAATCGGAAGATCAATCAAAAAAATCTGGCGTCGCGATCAGGTGAAAAGAAATTCAATTGCCACTCAGTTTGTGGAGCATACGAAAATAAAGAAGAGCGCCTGTAGGTACACATTGATATGTATAGGTATACATATACTAGGGAAGAAAATGCGGCAGGCGGTCTTCTCATCCTTGTCAGTTAGAAGTTACCCGGGATCTCCCGCGGGAAGGGCCCCTACTATGGAACCTTACGGTGCCTTACGGAGCTAGAAACAACCCACTCAGCGTGATTCCCACGTGACTTATGCTAACGGACTGTCACTCCCTGTGCGATACAACGTTCGAAAAAGACCAGCGTCAAACTCTTTCTATTTTAAATTACCGACGTTTTTGTATTTTTGTATTTTCCTTATTTTTGTTGCCTTTTCTCTCGCCCGTATCATTGAACTGGTGTCATCCAGAGAAAGATGTAACAGAAATTCACTTCCATCAGATGAACGAAGAATTTATTTTCCCTCCTACTTGACTTTCCCGGCGATATCGAGTAGCTGAATACGGAAGGCGGACATTCAGTGCTCCTTTTCTCAGCTTAAATCTTTTTTTTTTTTTTCAACCATCAACGACTGTACCAGACAGTTGTAGTTCTTATCCCGTATTGCAGAAGATCCTCCTATTATCACATCGTCACACTCGTTGAAATGGATGAATGAATGAATGAAAAATAGTCAGATAAACTGGATGCACTACGTTCAACCGGAATGGCACTTCGATTCGCAGCTGCAGCAGCTGAAGAGATTTCAAAAATGACATTGATGAACTATGGAAAGAACTCTACGCACGGATTCCACTTGCTTTTTACCGGTATGTCATTCTCATATGGATGGGCTAAGCTGTGGTATTTCACGTCGTAAATTTGATATATTTGCAAGTCATATGCGCGTTCATACCAGCAGCTGATCCGTGCACCATAAGGCAAGCACCGAAGGCATTGTGATACCATGTGATATAATATAGAGTAATCGTCATACCTGATTTTTGTTAATGATATCAACGAAATGAGTCATGCGCGATATGATCTTGGAAATAATTGAAACGTGAGATTCGCGGCGTTAGAATGATGCATGCAGGAGAGCAGCTCTCTTAGCTCGAGATAACCGGGGAAGTTTCCCCTCGAAAAGTTGTGCCCTTTTCGATTCCCTGTTCATCCACGGAAAAGAAAACCTCGAAGCGAAACTTGTAATTAACTGGATTAGACAGGCGTATCTACGTTCCGTGAGATACATATTATGAGAAATAAATTAAAGTCTACGGAACAATGGATACGTCTTGAAGGCTTCTTCGCTGCTGTCCACTTTATAAAATTACTTTCCGGCTCGTGGGATCCGAGCGAAGATACACTCGAGCCAAAAAATTAACAACTCTCCGCCCTGTTTCCGTCTTTCCCCCTATTTTCTTTTTTTTTCTTTTTTTTTTTCTTTTTCTACGCGAAAAACAAACAATGGAATCCCCTCCATTGAAATAAAGCGGCTAAATATTCTAAATAGCGGTGCCGTCAAAGGTTAACTAAGTGAAAATATTTATGCCGACGATAAAAAAAAGACCCCGTAAGCGCGTAGACAATTAATTTGCCTACAGACAGAGAGATATCAAAGCCCCGCCGACAAAGGGATCCTCTGAAGGGTTTAGGGCTGGAGCCGGAATCGGAGACAAGGGACAATGTGAAGGGACAAGAAGAAGACAAAGAGGGGTTCGGGGGAAAGTCCCCCGCTGTAACCCTAATAGCAGCATCGTCACTACAACGAGCGGTCACGTGATCCGCGATTAAAATGCAAAATTTAATCATCCGCGCATACACATATCCGGGATACTCATGCACCTCGATTGCGAACGAAAAGTAATCACGGAATCTTTGTCCCACCATACAATCATTGTATCGATCACGTTAATTCTCTTCGTATGAAGTAGTTCAGTTTTTTTCGCGATCAAGAAGAACTTCTACTCGAAAGCCGAGATTGATACGCTGCAGCTTCCATTTTTAGTGAGAGCTCAAGGTCTGTACTCCAACAACTTGAATTGAATTGATGAAATATCATTACCGAAATTTTTTGTTCACAGCCTTATTCTCGAATTCTTCGAGTTTATATTTTTTTTACATTCGCTCCAATCAATACCTGAAGGGTCTTCTGTCTTTCAGTGTATTACATCGTGCGTTTCGCTCGCACCGTGACGACGTACCTCCCGTATGATTTTTTATCTTTGAAAAATTATAATAGCGTAATACTGGGGATACGATGTGCTTGGAAAATTTTTCGATTCAATGTGCCTTGAACCGGAGCATAAACAATTCCTCGCCCATATCCTATTATGATTATTGCCGGCAAGAGGGTTGCTTGTTTTACGTTCAACTGCTAACGTGATCGATAACCCTCTTTGGTAAAATCGAATCCTTTACGATCATCACAACAGCTGATAATTGATACGGCCACGTTTTTCGTACGGTATAATTGGTTAGACGCGATTTTCTATCTAAGGAGTGAGCAATTACGACCGGGTTAGGGTGGATATGGTTCAAAATGAATGCATTTTATACTCCAGCAAACATTGAAGATTGCACCCGCGTCGGTTCGGCTCTTGGCTGGATTCCGTCATAGCTTGCTTACCAAACCTACTGAATATGTATTTCGATTTTTTCTCATTTGTTCCCTTAATTATATTCACTCCGTTCTAACGGTCCGTTTAGTCACCCCTTCGTTCTCCCTTCCTCTCGTCCATCATTCCTCCACATTTACGCCACGGCTCGTGCACGCCGCTCCCCGTTATCATCCCCGCAGACGTAAACAAAAAAACAAGTTATATAACCGCACGATTTTCTACGTAATACACGTTGTAGCTACGGAAGCCACGATACAAACTTTCTCTATGCAGTCATGGCTTATTGTTAGTCAGACTTTGAATCAGTTGGAGGTAATTAAATTGTTCAAAGGTATGTTTGTGACGTAATTCAAATATTTTCTGAACTACTTTTATGACCTCAACTTTTAGCAGCTGCCTTATTTCATCGATTGCATGATCGATTACTTATAAAAATTGATCGATAATTGCATGAAAAATTTCACAAAGGTTGATGTTTCACTTGAAAATACTTCGGTGAACTGAATTGAAGATGTGAATATCAAATAGTGATTATTTTCAGTTTTGGTTTTCCCTTCAATCACCTTGGATATACTCGACACTTCTAATTTCAATTCGCATATGATCCGATCGTATCTGTTGAATATATTTTAATCGCGTGGATCTGAATCCCGATCGCCCACGCCTGCTGAATCGTTACCCTATGAAATCTGTTATTTATAATTACGTAGAGATTTAGTGGGAGTGGTTAGTAGGACAGTGAATAATTTCGTTGTCCAATGAAAATCGCCGTTCTCATATTCTACCCGTATATCATGAGAGAATAGCATTTTATTGGAACAATGCCCAGTAGTAATTCATACAAAGGTATGTAATTTGGCATTTTAATTGTAACTTGTAAATGGAAGCGATGAAATAAATTACTACTTTTATTCCGTCTTGTCTTCGTGATTAATTACAATCAATATAATCGCAATCTGATTTCTACCGATCACCGGTATCATCGACTTTCATTTAACGAGCGATACGTCGAACTACGCAAGCGTCCGACGTAATTCATACTTTCGATGTATTCAATCTGAACTCATTATATCGGTTAGTATCACAGTCATTCGAAACATGAGACACGCACAATTGGTGCCCTGTTTGCCTTGCCACTTTATTTCTGGTATCGAAAATCGGAAAAAAAAGATAGATAGCCGACAACTTTGATCGAGGAAAATTAAACTGCGTAAATTCATTAAAACGCATTCATTTTGGCCAGAATCGATGTATGGCAGTTTACAAGGGTAGCAGTGGATCGCAGAGCGGATCGCAACCGGTAGCAAATTACACCCATTACCCATTATTCTCGTCGGCATTAACGTCGTTGTTATATAACCCATGCATACAACCCAATCGTGCAAACGGCCGTATCCATACGCACAAATACATTAATCCGGACTGCCCGGTGCGAGCGATATATTTTCCGTGTGTGGTTGTCAGCCGGTGCGAAAGGCGATGGAAAATTAATAAAACTTGGACTCGACTCGATACGTAGATGGAGCGTCGATGTGCAGAGACTGCCGATGGAAAGATTTTCTTCAAACCCTTGGATCGGGTATCGACATGTACAGTTCGTCCGTCAAACGTGCGCGATTTAGAGGCGATCAGGGACGATCACCGCCATCCAAAGACGAATGATTCAAAGCTGCTTTTTGATGTCGCACAATACCCATTCGTGCGCTAACATTGGTTACCGGTCTGTCGATGTGCATTGTAAATATTCCCATTCGTTTAATTAAAAGTGTCCACCTATATCTACCGCATATGCAGACGGGATTAATATGCCACTGTGCAGATACACCTACACGTTGATGTATATTCGCCCTTTCAAGCATGTACGTGAGTACAAGCACATATTGTAGAATTCGTACGGTACGCGTACCTAACTGTCCTACTAGAGCGGTGAGATGAAAGAACCGAACCGACTAGGCGAGCGGCTCTGGAATGGAGTGTGCTGGGGGGCAGGCCGGAGGCATCCCTGGCGGCAGCTAATGTAATTAAAAGGCCTGTGATTACTCTCACCCCTTCGCTCCTTCCTCCCACCTTTCACCCCTCAGCCTTTCGCCTCAACCCGCCCTTCCGCTACATCCCTGACGGCCGAGTCGGTCAAAACCCACCCAGCGGGCAAAGCGAGTCGCTGCTCACTCACAATCCAAATTCGATGTTGTGATTCACGAATTAAAAGGCAGCCCCAGTCGTATCAC
This sequence comes from Athalia rosae, assembly GCF_917208135.1. Classification (NCBI taxonomy): domain Eukaryota; kingdom Metazoa; phylum Arthropoda; class Insecta; order Hymenoptera; family Athaliidae; genus Athalia; species Athalia rosae. Next base: position 21,057,010 of record NC_064026.1, on the reverse strand, counting down.
TGAGCTTGATGCGGTACAGGCAGAGTGAGCAGAGGAGTTTTTGAAGGCCTATAGAATTTTATCCCTGCCTGTCTATATACATATGGCCCCTGTGTACGCTCACCAGTCCGTAATTGCATTTTTAAGCAGTTTACATCTCGTTGACGGCTTAATTTGTTTGCTTGTTGGCAAAAGGGGGACAACTCGTCATATGTGCGCAGGGGGGGGGGGGGGGGGGGGTTGAACGGGGGAGGAACCAAGGATCACCGTTTGACTCTCGAGTCAAGTGTTACGCCGTATATATACTATAAGGCGCGTATTATACCCGTACTATACGATCACTTTGTGCACTGCCTTACGATGCAACCAAGTCGTATGTTACGTCGAACAACCCCTTTGCGAGGGACCCCTACCGCGCAGCCGACGATCTCTTACCATAAGCTGATGTCGTTACGATCGCTCTTTGTAATCTTGACTTCGTAATTCATCAGAAGTTGTGCTTCAGAGGAAACCATTTAGGTGAACCGACGTTCGGAGGATGTTCATACAACGTCGCGTTCGCAATAGTTTTCGCATATGAGAACGTGGATTGCTTCTTTTTTTATTTTCAAACTATAAGTGTTGGAAACGTTTCGAGTGTACCGGCTATTTCCAGTTGAACGTGCATCGCAACGTATAATTTTATCCACGAAAAATCCAAAAATACCCTGGCGAAGTGAAGCGAACGCAGTCCACTGAACACAGTCTTGAAATAGACGATGTTTTAGCCAAGCAACTCGTACGCCAAAACAGATGACATAATTTACCCATAAAGTCCTTCAACGAGATTCGCCCATTAGTGTATTGAACGATAAATAACTTTTCGTCATGTTGAGTCCGGCTCCTAAGTCACCGCGATCACGATCGCCATGAATCGCGTGCCAAAGATCAGTTCCACTAAATAATCCTCGACTACCTGCAGTGTTCGCATCGTTTCCAGCGCAAAACTTGTAGTGTCACGAGAACCGTCTGTATAATTCATGGACGATTCATGGAATATCTTCGCTGTAAAATGCCGGAAGAATTTTACTAAATACATTGAAAAATACACGCTGTTTAGAAGGAAGTAAGTGAATAATGGTGCTACGAAACGGCGACCATGAAATGCACTTCTCTGCTCATATTTGTGTCGACGTATCAACGGAAGTACCATATATATAACACCTGCCGAACGATAACTAAGTTGGAAAAGACCATTTTTGATGAACGGTTGATCGAATCTTGTTCCCAAAATACATCGAAACTAATCTCTTTAAACATTTACTTCAGGAGGGTCGATTCCGCGCGCGGTACGCTGACGAACAACCGCAGAGTGTTCAATTATGGTCGTACAGTTGCTCTAAATATGGGTTGGCATAATAGTGTTTGATCAGGTGCGGAAGGCCATCTAGGCTGATATAATCAATGTACCAATAATAACAATAACCAATTTCGGATCAATGTCGTACTGATAATTTTCGTAGCGTATAGAAGGTTAAAGTTTATAGTAGAGAGGAGGGAGGGGACAAACACGAAAGATAACTATGAAATACCACGCATGCACTCCAAATCCAAATGGATGGTTATATCCTGTGGCGACGCACACGGATACGCCGTATTATACATATAACTACTATAGAGCGTGTCTCAGGTAACAGCTTACTTGACTCAAGTGGATGATTAATCGTCCTGCCGAGCCTCCCCCGCTGCAGGGTAGGAAGTCAAAAGTTTTCCGAATTAATATATCTCGTCTGAAACCTTGATTATAACCCGAGTAAACATGGAGCCCTTGGAAATTGAGCGTAGCTGCACTCGGGGATTTTAATCCCAACGTCTCACACGGGAATTCGACGTGCTGCATATTGTGGAATCGACCGCGGCGAGTTTTTGCTGACGTTCGATACGTGCGTCAAGTTATGTGCATGCGAATAAATTCTGAAACGGCGCTTAGCAACGGATAATCGAAATGGGATCAATAAGAAATGGAATATGGGCGGACTAAATCGCCCTTTCAAAGAGCTACCGCGGCCCTTTCCGCGACTCCATATATACGCATACTCACGTACATATTCGCACGTACACACTGCAACGATATAACTGCACAAGATTCTGCGAGGGTGTTTTTACGAAACGCACTAAGGAGCGTGTACGAGGCTATCCAATCCGTGCACACTCCGCGGACGAACGTGAACCTGACCCCTTGGATAGGCCGGAAGATTTACCGAAAAGGTAGTGAAAACTATCAGGTTTCTGAGCCGTAAAAAAGACCCAAGCCACGCCATTACGCAGTTATGTGGTGATTTGGAGTGCGGTTCCTTAATCCAATAAATAAATAAAACTTTTCTTATGCTACGTTTCTATGGACTTGGGTGTAGTGCGGTCACATCAACCGCCGCGTTTTCTCCGCCAACAAATGTCGTTAATGTCTACCTGGGAGCTATTGGTCCTATTTTATTTGTATAAAAATCTTCACTCCACGGATTCTTGCAGCGTACTAGGCACGTGTGCCAACGCTGCATTTGTCTTTACCGCCAATTTGGCTCCCTTATCATGGAAATGAGAAACGTGATACATCCTCGGGATGTAAGGGAACCGCTTCTGTTTTGTAGCAAATTACTAAGGAACTGGAAACTCTGCTGAGAAATAATGGTCGGGACGAGTTAAAATTTAAGGGAGAGGATTCGAAAGTATGTTATCAATTAGGTAATCGGATAACGGAGCTAATGAAAATGGAGCAACAAAATCCGGAGATTCGATGGGGTTCTTAAATTCTTGAGCACCTCAAATTTAATTCTCACTGCGTAACAACAAAAGCTGATTAATGCATCACCATTAGAGCGCAGGAAAAAAACTACAAAAAAAAAAAAAAAGAAAAAAATAAACGTGATGCTCGCATCGTTCGGGTAATGTGTTCATTTTGCACCGTTAGTCGGCCAACCGCGCAGTGTTCGTTCACTCAGGTGCTCTTGTGGAATAGCCGCATTGTCTGATGGGAAGTGGCGAAAAGTGAAGTACGGGTAGGTATAGGAAAAGTAGTTGGAGAGAGGCACGGTGGAAAAAAATGAGGGAAATTGGAGCAAACCGGAGCTGAGTGACGTGTGAATGCCCGTGCCGTGTCCATCCACATATACCTATACCTACACACTTGCAACGGTCTGTTGACTGACTGGTCAACGACAGGAGGCCGTGCGCAACGCTACCCAATGACCGGTTGTCAACTGAAAAATTGCCGTACTTTCTTCACCGTGACACGATGATTAAATCGAAATCTTTCGTCACTGTTTTTTGTTCGAGAGTGAAAACAAGTTCATGAAAAAGAGATGAGGGCGGACCGGGCAAGGAAGGAGCGAGTGAAAAGCCGTCGGGGATTTTGTATACAGGGCTGCGGAACGTCGATATGATTTGATCGGATGTCAACATTGCACTCGATGCGTGTGTCATGATGCAGCTATACCTATTTCGACGACGCGATGATATTGTTAGTGCTGATCCGTTTGATCCCTGTTTTCATTCACCCGGGAGCCGGGCCCGATAATTGGACTTTTCGGTAGTGACCGAAATAAAAACACTAGAATATGTGTATTTTATATTTCCCAGTATTATCACGTACGTTATTTCGTTCGAATTTGTTGAACGCGAATGAAATGCGTCGGAGAAAAAAAAAGAAACAAATTAAAAAAGTAAATAAATAAAAGGAGAAACGTCCAATTTTCGTTGGAAAGATGTGTTGTGATATGTTTTCAACGATGTCATTGGAGTCAGTTTTTTGTACAGGTTTTACATGTCATTTGTGCAAAATTATGGCAACAAATGATGGAATGCAAAAAAGAAGTTGAAACAACTCTTTACAGTTTGCGTGATTTTCAAACAAACACCAATATAACCATAGAAAAATACATATACAGTGAGAGAATCAAATAAAACCCGGAAATTCGGAAACGCACTGAGAGCTATGGTGCGGTAGAGTGACTGCAGACAATGCTGTGAAATTTGTCCGAGAAATTGGTTCTCATATGAATGCATTTGTAAGCGGATAAATACGTTAACATTGATTATAATAGAATTATTCATCCATCGGCATTTACGGGGCGTATCACGCGTCGCTATATCGTTGACACGTTGATATACACACCCACACGAACGGCTACTTTGCACAGGGTGTCAAGAAATTATCTGTCGTTGTTTCACCAGATGATTTCCGAGCTCGAGTTCGGTGAAGACCACCACCAAATATGCCCCCCCCCCCCCCCCCCCCCCCCAAAATTGACCGCGCACCCGAAAATCTGGGGCAAAATTTTTTAGCAGTTCAAAAAATTCTGCTCGTCGAGTACAGCTCAAAAGTTTCTGGGGAATATGAGGCCGCAAATGACTTTCTACCTCCACAAAACGCCATCGAATGAGTAATAAATTGGACGAAATTAGGGGAAAAGAATCGTGAGGGGTGGGTAGCTTTGCCGGGCCACGGTCTTCACTGGAAACACATCCCCGAAATTGAAATTCTTCAGGGATGGGAGGTGGCACGTTCGGGAGTGAGCTTCAGCGATCTCGAGCCGGAAAAGCGGCCAGATGATTTCTTGACACCCTGTACATTTATCTTGCCATAAATATCGAGTAGCATATATAACTGATTGCGAATATTATTCAAACGTGAGCTATTGTTTCTCTTCCTGTTACTACCAGTCCATGTTAGTTCTGCCCTAATTATCCAGGTCCAGTAGTAGCAAATTAATCGATATTTTGAAACAGATGCGTCAATAACTGTCCCAAAATGTCGCCATAAAATTATAGATCAACATATAATCACTTGCCAACCTTGAAAAAATTGTGGTCGATGCGAATTCATTTTTTGGTGCAGCTCGCGCAGAACTTCATTGTTTTTTTCTTCAGGGTAAGGGAATTCTAGAACGTGATGGTCATTCGAGCTTTCTTTGGTAGATCGCAGCAATCGATATGCGCGACCGCCCTACGCATCGCCGATCCAATTGTTATCGTAATTCGATTATTGAGTTTTCTCGCTCGCGTCTGGAATCGAGCCTTGATATTTGTTATCTGGATGACAAATGAAAATAATAGTCAGACATAACGTGAATGGATGGTCGTCCAGTCGCTCGTCGACACCCCGAACCGTGTATACGATTCAGCAGACGGATGGACCGACAGACACTGCTTCCATTCCCTTCGAAACCTTCTGCACTTCATCCTTTCTTTGCTCCTGCAGTCCGTGCGCGCGTAGCTCACAAAGAAAGAGCGTACACCCTTAAATGAGAAAAAAAAAAAAAAAAAAGAACGCAGCAAATGTATTCCTGAAAGCAAGCGATATTTCACGACACGGGGAAAAACAAGGATCTGTCTTCTCTCAACGGGATAAAATATAATTCTACAAAGTAGATATTTGCAAAGCGTTCAAACGAGTACCTCCGCAGTATGGTGCAGCGGTAGCTTTTTTCGTTTAAACTTTTAATTTTCATTCCTTTTTCTCGTCTGTTCCCTTTTTCCACTTCTTGTTATCAAGAGCTTCAAAGGAGTCTATTATTATTTTGGAAAATGAAACCTCGTATACCATTCCGGGTTCTAATTTACTTTTAAAATTAATGCCCACGTATATGTACATTTTGTACAAATTAGCAGAATACGAACTGCACAAACACAATACCTGTAAGGCGATGAAGTTGAGCAAGCTTTGCCACAAGTTGCCCTCGATCGCTGAAAATGATTAACAGTCCGTAGAAAAATAAATTCGTCCGAGATATGATCGATAATCTTCACGGTCCTGAGGTGGAGCTCGGCAGTATGATTCCCGTGGTGTTTTGTTTGCCTAAAAATTGCCGGCTGTCGCGCAGCGATGATCACGACTGTATGAAGAAAACAATCAATCGTAAAACAATGGAAAATATTCAAGTCATTCGATTCCAAGGAACTGTTCATGGCTTTGCCCAAACTCCCCTCTTCGGCATTTTCGTAGGCATACTAAGAATCAGGATGAGGGAGCCTTCTCGCTTCCTAATTTCGCCAGTTTTCAGTTCTTCAGAGCACAGTTTTCCTAGTCTTCAGATAATTAATTCGGATTTTTTTTTTTGCCTTTTCTTAGCTACTCGAAGAGATGTTGTAATTTACTTAATGGTTTTCTTATGATTTAAAATAGATTAGAGGCTTTCGCAAAAACGGTCGGCTTTCGCGAGCCTCTTTAAGATGAAATAACTTGATTGATTACAGGAAAAACGGGCGTTGGGTATGAGGATTACTAGCAAATAGCACCGACGATAGGGCGGAAAGGACAGATCTACGGGCTAACGGTAAGGTTTAATGATGTCCGGGATTAACATGTCTCACTAAAGACTTATTACTTACTCTCACCTACCCTCAGGGACCCCTGTTATGTTCTATCACCATCTAATTCTAGCGTACCCTCCATAGAAGACATCCATCCATTTTTATCTCTCCATCTTCCGCTTCCTTCTACGCATCTTCCAGTCATCTGATATCATATTATACGTATGTTTATAAGCGAAGATAATAATCGGCCTCTGAGTAATTGCGAGTGAACAGAATCATCTTTGGGTGTTACGGATAAAGGAAAAAAATCATGAAACTTGCCGGTTATTTCATTCGGAGCTTATGATGATGTTTGCCAACTATTGATAATTCAGATGGGGCGGTTGGAGTACAAGCGTGAATTATACAGTCCGTTCGCAGGGGTTTCACCAGGCTTGAAACCTTTGTAATGAGAATCGTAGAATTGAGCAACAGCTATTTTGTTGCAACTGATGGAAAGTAACCGTGAGAGATTTTCTACTCCAAGGTCTCTTATAAGTACATCGACAAACACGTAATGAGATTAAGACGTTATATCGTCAAATAGAGGGGTTGCAATATGCAGACACACCCTTCGCTTTACCAACGGAGCGAGCCTTTATCCGATGTATAGTCACTAGCCAAATACTCGAGGGGAAAATACCGTGACTGAACAGACTCTGAAGTATCTTAGATTCATTGTCGCGCGATAGTAGGTATTGGATAAAAGGCGTTCCAATATCGCAGTTTATGCCAGTCCCACCCGCGTTAGACCCTACAAGCAGAGTTTTGTATCTCGAAACTTCTCGGTAATGCCGCAGTCAGAATCATCGGCGAATGGCTCTTCGGGGGGAAATCGGTGCTCTGTTTAATATATGCATTTGATTTTTATGATAATTTGTTTCGCAGAAGAGATTTTTACGTTAACAACGAAAATACCTATAAAAAGAATTTATCGTTCGGAGGGGGCTGGGGGTGACGCTGCCTCTGTAGTGTGTTAGAGAGGATGGCGAAAGAGAGAAAAAGGGAGCGGGTGATAAAAGATAGGGGTCGAGGATATGGTTGAGGGAAAAAAGATAGAGAAAAAAAATAACCGTTTCGGACCCCACCGGCTCAGTAAATTCTCGATCCGTTTAATTTTACATTTAGGACAGTAAAACCCAATAAATTTTCCGAAACATCCTATGGGTTTCCACTTTGGCAGAATTTTATTCTGATGAAACGGCGAAAAGGAGATTGTTTTCACAGGTTCTTCAATAATTTATGCAACGCTCGCGCGGGACACCGGAGCGCGCGGGCTGGCTATACTTGACAACTTTCAATTTAATCGTTCCAAGGGACATTTTGAATGAGAGCCGCATTCGTATATTTCTTCGTATTCTCGCCAACGATTTGAACGTCGATTAAAAGTTAACTTGCGTTGAAACAATTCGCGACTCGAACCGGTGGAAATTCAATGCGATCCCTCAGCTCGTACCAATCAAATAATCTGCTGATCTACCTCAATCAACCAGAAAGTGTAGTTAATTTCGAAAAGTAGGTTGAGCCATTGGACCATACCTATCGCGGAGTCTCGGTAATTTAACTATTTCATTGGAGACGAACTTCTGGAGTAGATCGAACAGTCGGGTCGAACGATTGAACGGTCGATCGGTCAGACGGACAGACGGATGTTACCATAGAACGGTGCTGAACCACGGCGCGATCCGCAATAGCGCTGACTCGGCTCTCGAAATGGTCGAAGCTACATTATGAAAGGTGTTCGGCTCTTCTTTTTCACTCTTTCCCTCAGCTACGCGGTCCCCCGGTCCATCCGGCGTCGAATACTCTGTCAAATGTATTTTTTATTACCCGTGCTTGGTCTGCCCCGGCTTTTTCCGCGTCCAAGTATTCGTGCAACTTTGTTAAACACGCGAGTGTTGTACGTACATACATAGGTGTATTCATTGCACCATAAGATACGGTGACTACGGTTAGACAAATTTCACATCACCTGCTCTGGTTTTATGAAGGTTAAAAGGTTACGCCCATGGCTACGTTATCCGTGGAGTATCGATCGCAGTAAAACAGTGTTATTGGCGAGGTGACTCTCGACTTCCGACGTCAACGAAGGGAAACACTTCCACCGTCTTTGTAATCGAAAGCAGTTTCATTCCCTACTCAATTACTTCGGAAGGGATGATTTTTTTTTCACCGTCATCACCGTGAACTTCCTTCAAGTTTATCGCTTTCTCTATAAAATTTCTTTGCTACGGATCGATATGAATCATTTTACGGACTTTCTCATTCTGTCAGCTATATCAACCCTTGTTCCGAAGGTGATCTCCGCAATGGGTTATCGATGTGATGGCATTTATCATCGCCATGTCTGAGCTTACAATATCTTTTTCATCTCCAACATGAAAATTCTATTACCATTTTGTCTTCCGTAAAAATATTTTGGATTTACATTTTTTTTCAGCTCTGTATTCGATTATTGTGCGAAAGAATACAATGAACGGGGGTAGCGAATTGCGTACGCGCTATAGTATACATGCGATTTACATACTTTGTTTATTCGATTTGCAAGAAATTTGGGTGGTGCGTACTAAACACCGAGTGTGACAAATATATGCCATGATCGATGACCAAATAACCGTTCATTTCTACTTTGTACACGATTTACGGAACCATAGGGAGGATATAACGAGGCCTCGACATAGCCTCGCTATGCTTGTCACGAAGCTTTTGACGACGCCATCTACGAAGCTCACCGGTAAGCGGAGCTAAGCTCAGCTTTTCAAAACAACCAAGGGGTGGCAAGACGTGTTGGTTTTTTGAACGTATAACGAATTTTTTCACCCTGTAGCCATAGCCGAGACCGCACATGCTGATTCTTCGACTGAATTAAAAGAAAATCAACCGAAAACCGTGTAGTACGTGTAATTTCGTTCAGTTTTTCCTTCAAATTACTCACGGCAATACTCACGGATTAAGAGTGAAAAATGCACCCATTAGTCCACGGATTGAACATATGCTATTTTTTACGAACGATTCACGCCGAGCGCCGTTTCGTGTTTGGGACTGTGTACTTGACACTCGCTCATTCCCGAATGTGCGCAGCAATTAACGCGTCACGCCAAGATTCTTTCGGATGCGAGTATCCATGCGTCACGTCTAATACCGCAGGCGAAGCTTGCATCCCACAACATGAGATATGTTTTTTTTCGTTTTTTTTTTCTTCATATCTGCCACCGAATCGCAAGCTACGGTTACAGAGAGCAGAGTATGTATTCACACCAGATATATTATTGGATTGCTATGAACGCGAACCGCGAGTTCTGACTCTATTTTTGTATTTTTTTTCCTCCCTCTCCGGAATATCTCTTTGACGTTGAGAATGACAATCTTTTCCCGCGACATCAACTTACTCACGGTCTTCACCCGGGTATCGCGTGCTAGACTTGCTTTATAACGTGACGTAGAATATTCAAATTCAAAAGCGGAGTAGATAAAGGAAAAGAAAATCTTTAAACAGGTGCCTTGTTACCCCTTGCAGCTAGCGCGACTCTTGCAGTATTTCCAGTTCTGCCTGCAACCGCGTATCTTTACGATTGACGTGACTACCGTTGTGTATGAATGTGGCTATAAAACATTATCATTTACTGCATGATACCGTTCAAGAAACGGTATATATACGGCTCTGTAGAAATCTAGAGCAGTCCCGCTGTTCTGTCACGCGAAAAAAGACGGGGGAAAAAAAAAAAAAAAAACAGTGCAACGTACTATTGTACGGTCATACTGTCGTACTATCGGTTTGCTATATTGAATCGGTCGGAACGTGTGGGAACAAGCGTAATGCGCTGTGCTATATCCGCAAAGTGCCAAATCTGATTATACCGCGACAATACAATCAAATTCAGATGATCCGGTGGGCGATCCGTCCAACTACTAAGACTCGCTGCTTCTATTTGTCAACGATCCTCGTCGAGGGCTCGTCCGTTTACTCCGTTCACCGATACGCGCTAACTGGTTGTGTAATCATTCAATTAGGATGTACCGGAAATCTCGTGAAAATCATTTTTACCACGCCCCGTGGTTATTTCTCCGACCTACTGTGACAATTATAGTCACAATGCCGGGTATTCGAACGGCTCGGCTGCTCGTTTCCGACGGTAAAGGTGGCACCTGATCTCTGATCGCAGGCTCACGTGTTCTCCCACGTGAATTTTGCACGTTTCAACAAACGCGTGACTCGAATAATCACAGGAATTTCACGCTCGATATTACACATTTGATCAAAGAGAATGCCACTATTCTGATAAACTTCGATTCAAGAAATTAATATCCGAACTAACACGCATCATTTATTTTTAATCAATTCGTATTTTTTATTTCCTCACCGTCTCTACATTTTTTCTTCCTTCATCCGAGGCTACGACACATTCTTTCTGATCGTATATTTTTACCCCACACATTCTGGCGCCGAGTTTAACGACTGCATATTCGATTCCACTCTTGCGACGCTGCAGGGTCTCGCTCGGTAGTTTGGTTTCCGAAGGAGGGATGAAAGAGGCAAGAACGAGGGGGGGTGATAGGGGTACACCGTGGCTGCACCAGTGACAAAAGCTGCAGTTCAACGGGTAGGTTCGCCGTAAGACTCCTGGAAGATAGATATAAGTGATTGGCCTGAGTCATGGCCAGCAATTGTCCGCCCCATTGCACTCTGCACCCAGTCATCTCTATACCGTATCACCGCTAGGGTTCCCGTGTATGAAAAGTTATACGTATGTAGGTGCGTGAAAGTGCGCGCGGTGGTTGTGTGGACTTTATATAGATGTTCATGTTGGTCGGTAGCGGAGTACGAAGGGAACTGTTTGATTAAGCTACTGTATGTATTACGGCGGCGCTATACTTCAATTCGTTTTATTGCCGGCCTCGTATCACCATTCTACAAACAAGGTTCAAATGGATTTCGGCGGTGGTTAGCTAATACTGGACGTGAAGGCTTTGCCAAAAGTCGTCCGATGAAATTGGATGCGCGTGACGGTTCATCCGTGCACCGGGATCAGTGTTTTCTTTATTTCGATTTCTCTTTGTTGCGTTGTATGTGGGATCACGTGCGGAACCAGAAACTTTTTTTTACCCTTCTGAATTTCAAATACGTCAATAGTTTGACGTATTTTACACGGACACGACGTATTACGGAAAATTCGCGGATTGAATTTCATTGTTACGTGATGTGTATTTTGCATCAAATATGCTTCATCTTGGTACGGAAAAAAGTTTCCTCGACACACGCAAAGAAATGTTCCATAAAACGCATGAAAAAAAAAATGTATTCGCATGCGCAGCTCTTGTAGGAAAAATTAAGACGCGCGGCTTCATTAGGCGCTAACGATCTTTTACCTAGTATACAGGGTTGACTTAATTTTTTCATAGCCATTCACACCGACGAGGCAGGCTGCGTACACAGGTATACCTATAGTCTATTGTGGTTCGCTGTTCGAAGGGTTTGCGGAAGCGCGCATCGTACATGGGGGCGCTATTAATTAAAATAACCGCAACGTCACTAGTGCCGCCAAACCTCTGAACTACGTAGCTTAGTTTATTACCCCTTTTAACTTTTCTCCTTGAAAATTTATGTTACGAAGCAGGCGGACCGATTTAAAATTGACCGTCACACGACCTTGTACTGTGGTGTACGAGGTGAACGTGTATAGGTACTTGTTATACGAACTGCTGTATACCCGGGATGCAGTGAAATCGTCCAGTAAAGCGAGAAAGATTTTTCGAAAACTTTGACGTTGTAATACGATGGAAAAAAAGAAGTCGATCCGATTCATTCCGAAAAATTTCTCCGGATTGTCATCTCTTTGAATACCCCATTTCCACCGGCACCGATGGGGTGAAAAGGGATGGAAAGACGAAACTTTTCAGAACCTTGCTCGCCATAAATCGCAGTATCGAAGCATTGGTGGAAGGCAGAGGCTGCGTGGGCAAAAAGAGAGCATAGGGAAAGTCTGCGGGAGGCAGAGGACGCGCGGCAACTATGCGGAAGGGGAAAAAGATTAAATGATTAGCGCGGCCATTTGGCAAGGTCCTAAATCAAAAAGTTAGGTCGAATAGCGAAGCAGCGACGAGCCTTCCGCCATTGACGCACACATAGGTACACGTACAATGTATATCTATATATCTGCAGCATTTTGCTACCCCAACTCCGCTTCTTTGGGCCCCTCGCTTTCCTTCTTCCGGGGTTCCGCTTATACGCGCTCGCTGTAGGTCCTCTCCCTCTACCAGGCGTTAACAGATGATTTTATCTAGATCAAAAGATAACTGATTTATTACGTTTTCCTCGGTTTCTTCTATCTCCTTTATTGTGACGCATGTTGATTGGATCGCAAATCCCTACCGCTTACCAAAAACCTTCCTCGCGTTGCCGACTCGCCATCCCCCATTATATATATATATACATATATACGATATACGCTCAACGGTAATGTAATTGTCCACGTTTGTCTCTCTCTCTGGTATGTCTGCGATCAGACTCATATTGCAAAGAGTACCTACCAAAAAAAAAAAAAAAAACGAAGAAGAAATCAACAAATAACACCCCGAGATTTCCGTACGAGGAATCATATTGTATGATCAAATGTACTTCCAAAAAATAAAATTCTTTGTGGGAAATGGTTGCGTTGCAATTTGGCTTTGAAGCTTTCGTACAATGCGACGGCAACGGTAACACGTTGAATAACTGTTGTGAGAATATTCGCGGTACACTTCATTCCGCCAAAATCTGGAACAACCTGCCGTAGATGAACAAGTTTGAAATTCGCAATTCCCGGTACGGTATGCAGCAGTGGGTGGTCAGTGGAAGATGTGCGGCGACGGGTGTAGACTGCCAGATATCACGGGCTGTTGACTTCGAATGCGAGACCAATAATTGGGGTCACCGTGCTCCTCTATTTTCTCATGATTCTCCCACCTAAATGAAAGCTCCGCTCAAACATTCGAGTCGTTTGAAGGGAGCGCGGCTCTTGGTGAATACATACATAAAACCAACGTCGGAAATTTGGACAATTGTTATCTCGCTTACGATCTCGCGAACGTTTGATTGCATACCTCCAAAAAAAGATACATTCTTCCGATCTCTATGAACCGAGCGACGTCGTCGGTGAAGGTTACAATTGAACGAAACATTCGTAATTCAGCTTCCAATTGATCATGAAGGACTTTCGGTTCGGCGGAGAGTACGGTATAACAATACTGTACTCGGCTAATTTGATTTTCGGCATGACTCGTAGACCCATACTACTGTAAAAGTTTGAGCAAAGGATCTTCGATGTCTACCTTAGATATCCGTTCTTAGAAATTGAGTTTCAAAGTTGTCTTTTCGTTCCAGTACAAAATTCTTCTTGCCGAGTTTCTCGATATGGCTGTAGAGCTTGGTACTTTCAACTGTACTCTTCGCTTTTTTACCAAAGCGTTCGATATCGCAATGACGTTTCAATCAACGTACTTCGCACAAGTTTCCCGACCGGATCCCCAACTGAACTTCCGCAAATAATCTTCTATTTATTTCTTCCATTTAGTTTCTCTTTGATCACAAGCTGCAGCTGCAGACCTCGTTCCAATAGTACGTACTCAGTATTCATATAGCACTCTAATTATTAGCGAATCAGTGATGAGTCGGATAGGGCGATACCAATGAATTGTACGTATACATTGAAATCGATTTCGAAGATTGAAACCCATTCCGCGTACCAGGGTAGTCGGAGCTTAAGGGATGGCAGCAGCAACTGTTTTTGATTCCGTTGAAGAGTGATTCAAGGGCCGAGGTCGTTGCTATCTGAGAATCTATTCTTTCGAGCGTAGAGAAAATTTGTGACCATGGAAAGGTAGCGGATCAAGTTCAATATTCCAACAAGTGCAATGAATTACCACTGCTGACCGACTCTGGAGATTATAAAGTTTGATTAATTGGCGTACAAGAGCGTACAATATCGAGCCCTGGCTGTTACTGTTTCCAAGTTTCGAGGATCCATAACCGATATCGCATAGCGGACAACATGACCTTATAATAGGCAGAATATATCGGTTACCAAGATATGGAATAGCATGTACAGTGCCCAAGGGACCAATAACAGACATCTTCCAAGTGATTTAGGTCTCTTCTGTCCTATATAAGAACTTCATTCGAATATACGTATAGAAAACGACATATATCGACTGATATATATAACAGCGATGATTAGTCTAAATTCTTACTTTTGTACAGAAAAAAAATGTGCACTGCAATTCTGTGAGTCAAGTCACTGCGAAAAGAACATGAGAATTCAACGAATGAAACCCGTAAGTTAATCGGAGATGAAAAAGAAAAATAACCGAACAAGGATAACGTTCACATATTCGTTAAATTACAATGCCGAAAGCATGAACTCAAACAAAATTTCGAAATTCAGGTCGGTTTCCAAAAGAGCGACTAACCCCTTCTCTTCTGCATCAATAATTGCACTGACGCAAACATTCCAGCGGATGAGTGGGCATCCATGCCAGTTTATCCGTCTATGCGGCGTTCACTTCAGTCGGACCATCCAATTTTCATAATGGTCAAAGTGTGCAGAATTTTCTGCAACGTTTGTTCCCCTAAATCGCCGAGCACCTTTGTATAAGTGAACTTTGCTTCGCGTGACCATTGCGGATTATAGATAAAAAGGTCACGTTGAATCAACGTCCGAGTCAAAGGTGTTACGTGCACCGCTATTTTTCGCTCATTAGTTTGTTGCGCATTCCATACTAATTGCCAGTCACTACCAGGCAATTTAACACCTAGAATTTTTGATCTTTGAAATATCCATTTCATGCACTTAGTAATTACACAATGAACTGCAATCAAGTACAATGATTTGCAAGGGCGTTTTGTACTTAAACAAATACCAAATAGGCATATGGTCGATCGTTATGAACAAACTGTAGTGCAATTCATCAGCGGATGAAGACTAAATGAAAACCAGCTACGATTTTCTCGTATTTTGAAACCCAACGAATCCTCACGTTCAGAACTTTGTTCGTTACTGATTCCGGTGGTGCTGAAGATTTCAGATTCCGAACCATATACGCGAGAGTGATAAAGCTGTGGAAAGCCAAAGCAGTGAGATTCGTTAAAGTAATTAGGTAGAAGGACTGAATTTCTAGTACATAGCTCATAACTACAAAGACATGAAATATTTCAAGTCATGTCGCATGCCCGGAAAAAAATCTGCCAGCACTGACGTTATCAAGACCATACATAGTGTTCGAGAATATGTACCAGGTGATCTAATAATAAATCCGTCAAGTTTACACTATTGCAAATAATACCACGCCATGAGGTAGTCAGCCGTATGGAAATTCAATTGTTTCTCAAGAACAAACCTATTTACTTTCAACTACTGTGCAATAATTTGCTTTCCATAATTTCACGATCACACTACAATAAAGGGCGAGTGGAAGTAGAGAGAGCTCTTCGACTCACCGACGAGTTGACATTATTACGCAAAGACTGTTTGTAGGCATGCCGTTAATTCAAAGTAAGCAGAATGCGCCGACCGAGACTCCCAGCCGCCAGGATAAGCACTATACCGCGGTGAAGTTCCTCATACTCCCGTTTCATCTCTTATCATTAAACAACCGTTTCGCGATGAAACTATCTTTCTGTTTTTTAAGTACCTATCAGCGGCGAAATCTCTTTTTGATTGATCAATGATCAGTTAACCAGAGACGCAGTTTGTGCATACAAAGAATGGAGCGTACAACTTTCGGTAAAAAGAGTTCGGAGGTTTGCGAAATCTTCGAAAATTCCAAGTATCCGTATTTCATACTTTATAACAATGACATCTGCACGGTCTGGATGTAAAATGAGGTTTCGTGTTGGTTTTCTCCCATTTCGATCATTCGTGCTTACCGCGACGCCAGAATTAGATATTTCACCTCCGTAAAATTCGCCCCTGTAACCGGGTAGTGACGGTTGTGCAACGATAGTATTGCGTAAATGAGAAGTCTAGCCGCCGTCTGTTCGACGGTCGAAAATCCGCTCGAGTAATTCTATTTGAGCTGATAGAACTGTAGAGAAGTAAAAGAGACGGGAGGACGGAAGAGGGAACAGAGTCGCGTTGCGGTCCAACCAGCCATGGCGATGCTGAAGTACCTACACACAGATATAGTAGCGGCTAGATACGTATAAATCGGCCGCGAGGGACCTGTGTCCGGTTAACACGGCTGTAAAATATATCCTGAGTTTCTGGCACCGCCTGCAATTATCTTGTAGTGCTTGCAAAGTTTAGTTGTCCACCAAAAATCAGTTCGCAACGTAACGACGTCGGTTCTCAATGCACACGTCCGGCTAACGATTACTTACACGTTAGAACATCGTCCGATAAATCTATCACCTGCCGTTTAATCATGTTTGTCGAGTAAATCCGATGATTTCAATCTCCCCATTTCAATCAGTCACCTGAAAGCTGGATCGACTTCACACCGATAACATGCATATATACGAACAACCATTGCACATCCCTCGGACTGAAAGTCTAATGTAGCTGTATGAAAAATATTGCCCGACTATCGATTGAAATCGGCTTATACGGGGAAGAAAGATTTGATATGAAAAAGCGAGAAAAAAAAAAAGCGAAAAATCAAGGTCCGCGGGAGTTTCTCATAGTCTGGCTTCCACGGGAAAGGTTGACAGACATGACATTCGAACTCACATCCCTCACGTGAAACTGGGTAGTGGATCGATGGGTTGAGTTGTCCCGCGGGATTCAGGAAGCGCGGTCCCCCTGCCCAATTAGCGAAGGACTCTGTGAGGTTTGATATCGACTGGAAGTGATGCGCTCTTGCCAAGTTTCCCTGCGATCGCTACACCAAACTGTCTGCGATGGCCACCACAGTTCACCGCAATTTCATGAAAACCGCGCCAAAAATTAGCATTTTCTGTTTCGACGATCGTTCTCTTATCTCATTTTCAGGCGTAAAACTTACCGAATGGAGTCTCTTAAATAGATTCGCTATCGGGAAAAACGTTGAACCGCTAAAACGAAAAACTCGGGCAAATAATGTTCGGAAACCACTTGTCACACGAACAAAAGAGTCGTCGAGCGATGGCCGATATGAGTCTAGTGTTACGTGTGTGTGTGCGTGTACGAATGCGCCAGTTTTGCGTTTATATGATTGCTAATGAAATGCAAACTGATCACTTCGCTGGTAGCTGACCGGAGCCCGTTTCGTCATATTTTGATGAGTTTTCCCAGGCGGCTTCAGACTGATCCGTTGTTTTACTGAGGCGAAATTTCCCATACGCGATTGCGCTTACAAGCACACGCCAGACAACTGTAAAAAATCAGGCGTAGTGGGGTTCGCCGGGATAGCCATGAGAGCTGACAGTCGAAATCTTGGCGACCTTTAGCGAGTCTTCGATTCCGCTGAAGCAAGAAATGAATTCAAATCTGAATTATATTCCCACCGATATGTCTTCATACGCTAGTCTCCGATATGGAAGGAGTGAGATCAAACGTGAGGCATGTGCTGGCAAGTAGCCAGAGTAGAAATCTTCATCTGTAGGGTGATCACAGAGTAAGGAGATAAATTTTACCCCATATTCTAACAATGAATTTTTCGACGGTGCGGAGTTTCCACGAGCACTCCAGAATTCGAAATGAAGACTTGTACATTATTTGTTCGAGACTCGCTGTGAGTGTCTAGTGGACCACTAACGCGATTTCGAACTTGGAAGATCTCAACCATAAAACTTTCATCCACAGCTGCTGGACTTTGTCTTCTCAAGAGTGACGAAACTATTACGTTCTCCTCATTTTCCGAATTCTTTTCCATTAGATCATGGGACTGCAGAATATGGTAGATTTTTGGAAGACGAGTGTTTCAATTATTCAGATCATTTCCAACCTGCACTTGTATACGGAAGTGACTATAGTCCTCTGAATTTTTCGATGAACAATCACAAAAATACGAAGAAGATCGTTAGGAGTAGGTACTATGTATCGCCGAGGAAGGTTGTATGAGTAACGGAAACCAGGAGCTTGTTAGCCATTGGAATTGGAAAAATTTGTAGTCGTTTGCAAATATCGTGGTGTAGGGTGGTTGTCCGAGCACAAACTCTCTGGACTGTTTAGGGTTGGGATGGTCGACTACAATGAACGCCCTGGGCCACTTTCTGCTCGCTTTTGACGCGACGTTGGCCGTCGGCACTCGCTCGTACCCGATATTCTCTTATTGGACTTCCCAATAGATGCCACGATTACTTTCTCGCTAACTCCCATAGCGATCCATACATTCACCTACGAAGGTACTAACCCAGGTACAGGTAGTAGGTACATTATAGTTACTGGTGAGTTTGCTTCTAGCTGATATATACGCTGGAACGCGCCCGCCAAGATAGGGTGTATCGAACAAAGGTGGATGCTGATTGGCTCCCCTCCCCCAACTAGAATTGGGAAAACGGTAACTTCGGCCGATATCCGGTCTGCTGAATTGAACCTCTACTGCCCTGTAGCTTGAACCGATAATGTGAGCACAGAGCCGGTCTTGTATTTATTTTCAATTCCGGTCGGTACTCTTATCGTTGTTTCGAACTACCACCAACTCGTCGCGGAATCAAATCTGCAGATGTGAAACTTCAATAGACTATTTGCTGATTGGATATGCCTGTTTGTCTATTTCCTATGCAATCTATTTGCGAAGATCCCACTTGCCCACGTACGCTTCACACTGCACCTATGAATGTAGCGTCAAAGTAAAATACCATGATAGATTTTCACCGAGTTTGATCCGAGGACGACGATTGATTGATTGCGAAGAAGTAGACTTGTATTATTTGACGGTGGCCCCAGACTTATCGACAACTTTGAATGTAAGTCTCGTCAATCGAGTGAGGCTCCGATAGGTATATCTTTCGAGTAATGAAACAGTATTTGGCAAACAGTAGGACTCGCGTCCGGTTTACGGTCGTTTGTAGGCCACGCGGTATAAAATGGCGGATGCATTGGAATAGTTGGCAAAGTTATAATGTTTGCCGAAGTTTCCGAACGACGCCCGGGGCTGTAATATTGCTGCAGTAGCTGCCGACTATAATGAAATTCATCGCAAATATTGTTTCAGCGTCCAGGCAGCTGATTCTTACCCTCGAAGCCTCGGGGCACTTTGGAATTCGCATTATCAAAAATTCCCTTGCGAAATGTATATATAATATACACATTTTCAGGTTAATACCGCGATGGCCTCTGATGGCCCCAGTCAAACAAACAAGGCCGACAAAGAATGAATCTTGGCAAAAATAGGTGTTAATATAAATACAAACCGACGGTATATGTTTAAACCAACAGAAAAAAGGCCATGAACTCCACTGTGTAACTAGGTACTATACTCGAGGTGGATGTGGCTACAATGGCAAATTAATTTTCGGGACCCACTGCAAACTGTTGTTAATAGCCCGATAACGTTAAGCCGAAATTTTTCGTGACAGTGCGGGTGTCACAGATCGTTCAGACTCCGGTCTTCGGGTGTCTGAATATTCATGGGCTCTTCGGGGTCGGGTCGTTTACCAGAAATTCTTGGCGAGTATCGTTAAAATAGTTTCGAGACCTATCCTCGATGAAGCCTGTGCGGGATTGGTCTTCAAAGCGAATATTTACTCATGCCAAAACGTCCAAGATCACCAGAGTTTTCTTCCGAATGATCGATCTCGTGATTTATTAGGGCGAAGAATGAGTTTTTTTATATCCGTTCAGAAGTAAATACAAAAATTTATCGTAGATTGCCACGAATCCTGGGTATTCGAATCCATTATTCAAGTAGCTATTCATTTTCAAAGGAGTTTCACGTGCGCTTTGCGAAGAAACCTAATTCCAGATATTGCCAAGGTATACCGCGATTTCGGAATCTCTTACAGCCCCGTGCGGTGTCTATGGAAAAGTGAACTTTCGCGTGGCCTAACGTATACCACCCACCCCAAAACACACCGAAAGACAATTTTGAAGCGTTTACTGCAACCTGAGCTCTTTTACTGATTAAACTGGAGCGTAACTTCTTCTATGGGTTTTTTCCACTTTCTTCCGTTTCTATTCCTTGTTACTTATATACCTGGCGAACGGACGTGACTGTTTCATGTTCTTCACCCTCGACTTCAATCTCATTTTCCTAGGCCCGTTTCCAGGACTTTTCCCTGTTTCCTTCAATTTTTAGGGACGGTGGGTTTGGGCATTAAATTTTCACTGACACGGTACTTTGCACCAGAGGCTACTCTTTGCACGGACGAAAATTCCTATTTCACTGTACACTACCACCGCCGCGAGCTTTGCCTTTTATATGCGATTAAAGCCGAATTCTCTGACAGCGTTTTCACGATTAATCTACGCACAAGAATAATTCATTTAACGATGGAATGTATGCCTTACTTTTCGCGGAGGCGCGTAGCCCGCAGCGAGATTAAAAATGTTTCATACGATTTTTCCATCTGCTCTCTTTTATCCACATAGGAACGAAACAATTTTTTAAAATTTCACGAACCACCGTCGCGAAACCACGCCCCTTCATGCGTATTCCCGCAAAATACTGCAATAATCATACACTCATATACTCACGTACTATACGATATCACGAAAGTACTATAACTCGATCGTACGGTTTGATTTGAATTAGTGTTACGAATCCGAAAAATTCTAGTCACCGATATCTGTAAGCCAACCAGATCAACGTAAATCGTCATTACTGCGGCCTAGTATGAAAATTTGTCAGGGGAAAAAAGGTAATTATTTTCATCTGAGTACTTAATGAAAAGCTTGCAGCGATGCACGGGATGCAATTCGTTCGAATCACTTTCAATTATCACAAGCGCAATCAGTTTGATCAAAAACTAATTTGCGCCATCAACGGTGCGACCGCACGATGGTGGTCACGTTTCTGTTACGTCCTCCCCCAACGTATCCCCGTGGTATAACCTCCCACTACCCCTATGACAGCTCAGCTAGAGACGATCAGTCAAAGTGATGGCATGACAGTGTGGTGCACACGTTCGCATGCTCGGAGAATATACGCTGGTATTTCTGCATATTCGCGGATGACAACCGACCGGCTTACGTACGTGCGTTTGACGTCTGTTCCCCGTATGTTTCGCGCACGTTTCCTATGCGGTGGCACGGAAACGAGCCGAGTGAAGGTCTGTTCTTCTCAACGCTGAGGTGTGATTTTATTAATGCCTTTGCCACCACCGACATATTTCTTTCGGGGTCCCACTCTTTAGAAAAGTGCGTGCTCGCCATATATCATTTCACGTTACCAAGTTACGTTGGTTGTTATCACACCGCACGTGATGAGTAAGGCTTTTCTATATATATAGGTATACCGCTATGCCCCGTCTCGTAATCGACCGAATCATTATTCTTTCGCGAATCATTGTCCGATATTTAGCGATAATTCGGTACGCGAGAGTGACGCAAATTGTTGGCGAAAATTGATTCATCCATCGATCTAGGTATCAACCAACCCCCTACGAGAATAAAGTCCACGACTTTCATCTCCAGGCAACTGGAACAGAAATTCATTGTAACTGTTGTACAATACGCTTCCTACCTACGTATGAACGATATTCAAATTATAAATGCTAGAATACGCTGTGTGAAAATTGTTAACCAAATGTTGTTGCTTTATTTTTCCCTCGGGAGATATTAGGCTCAAAATATACCGGACCGGATATTCATAATGTTTTCGTCAGGATTATTTTATAAACAGTCCCGGACGGAGTGTTACCAACCGTTTTGAATTTGATGTTTTTAGGAAGACGCGATGATAGATTACAGTTTTGGTTTCAGAATGGGGGGAAAATGAGGCGGGAATGAGTGACATATGTACACGGGTAATTATACATCATTACTCTCTTCGGCCTACCTACGTGGTTTATGCATCGATAACCACGTACTGTATGTTGTAACATGTGTACACATGTGTAAGTGCAACAGTATTCGCTAGTCATATTACGCCTGTGCATACACACGTCTACCTTACGGGTGTCACATTCGTTGTGTATTCGGTCACGTGCGTGAGTTATGTGAACTCGGTAACGCGTACACGTATGTATATGGAGGTGAAAAAGAGAGCGGCGGTTTCTAAGTGCATTCAACCCCATTCCCATTTGAAACCCACCCCCACGTACGATATACTCTCGCCTTCTTCTCACTTTCATCCCTCAAGACGAGATATCTATGCTATCTTCCTTGTGCAAGATCGCAAACCGCAGCAGCTCGCTTCCGACTCAACTCGAGAGCATCCAATCCATTTGCAGTCGGCGACACGACGCGCTCTTCGGAGATACGTGGAAGAGGAACTCCCGATTCCCGAAGGAACCGTGGTGCGCTCCGAAACTCTAATATTTCGGTATAATTTCATTTCGAGAATATCGCGTTCACCGGAAATCACAATAAAGGAACCGAATTAATAGTGTGTTATTATTATACTTCAATCTGGGGTGGGTATATTATGTGTGGTAGGATAGGTCGTTGGGTAGGAACTCTGGAATTTCACCAAGTTGATTAGTGTTTATAGATGTATCTGTACATGCGTATACATACGTAAACGTGATTCGGTACACGTAGTACGAACGAAATCGCACTGTCTCTGTGTAGATAATTAGAATATGTCAACCAGAGGTTTGCGGTAACTATAACAACTGTGTTCAACCTCGTCATTTGCAGTTTCGCTTCTACTGATTGTGAATATACGTATATATACATATATTGTAACGCGACGTCCCGCCGGTTGCGACCAGGTTTCCACCCGTTAGATCTTGACATTGTTCTCTCGAAACGGTACAAAGATTAGATTTAAAAAAAATTCGTTGTATTGGTAATATCGTGACATTTTGAGCTTTTTTTTTTCTTTGTTTGAGGGATAATAGTTTAAGTATAATTTTTCGTATTGTAACACGGTATTCTAATCAGTGAGATTGATGATAGTTCTCAGTTGCTGCAAATTCAGTGAACAGTAGACCGCTCGAATCGGACAAACGTACGCGCATTTATTTCAACATTCCCCGACGATCGGTCATAGGTTCTTCGCATTTTGGCGGTTATTCTACGCTACGTAGTCGGTAATTCCAAAGATTCCACAGTGCATATAGTCGCCTGTAGGATACTGTAAGAATGTACTGTATGGGGTACGTTCAGCTTACGTCGAGCACAGGTGCTAAATATTTCACGGATGAAAGCTGACGCAACAATCTACCGTTAAATGCACTTTCATGTTGAAGGGTCGTACCCCTTAGTTCAGACGGCACTTTCTCGCAGGGATGTTGCGAGTATTTTTGCCGGGCTATATTCCTGACAATGCCCTACAGATATATAACAGCTACGGATCGCAGTGTCAGTTTAAAATCTTCCACGTCACGTCTTCGCACTCAGGGATCTCTCGTGCTGATGGAATCACGTTTCAATTCGTTTTTTTTTTTCATGTTTTTTTTTTTTTTTTTTTAAACTGTTTCTACTACGAGTTGAATTTTTATCATTATTTAATCTTTTCTTTCCTGCGTCTCAGTCAAGTACTGCTACCGTAATTTGATACCATTTCCCCGTGACCCATCGCAGTCGATTGTGTCCGTATTAACCAATTCAATTTCCAGTCTCCTCCTATTCTTTTTTCTCTCTCTCTCTCTCTCTATGTCCTTTCCATCTCTTTTTTGCGGCTTTCTCGTTCTAGTAGCATTTGCAACAGAACATTCAATATTTTCAATATATACTTCGATCAACGCTTCGTAAATCGGATGAATCCGATATGGCCGGCAACCACCCCCGAGATACGAAACTTTGAACGGAGATGCAATCTTATCAAGATGCCCACAAAATTACATTTTCGCGGTGTTTTTCTTCCTTTCTTTTCTGCGAGAGACCACCGGCTCGTTATCGCCCTCGTTCTGGTGACGGATCGGTGACAAATGTGCCCATCCTCCCGCACGTCCGTCCATTCGTCCCGTACGTTCGTCCATGTGTGTTACACCACGGAACGAACTCTGCGCCAACTCTACGCCAACTCTGTGCCACGTCAAAAAACAACGCAGCTGGGATGCGTGCGTTTTTGCCTCGCCAAGCCGCTGTCAGTCTCGATCCATCTCCATGATGGATATGCTCGACTTTCCCTCTTTCCCTCTTAGGCTCCCTCGTTCTTTCTCTATTCCTCTTCCCCTCGCTTCGATTTTATATCCCTCTTCGCTGCGTATCGTGTCCGCCGTCAAGCCTATGACTCAGTTTACAACTCAAGTCAAGTACTCCTCGATAATACTTGAGGCGGTGTCGGTCTTCGAGAATACCAAAGTACGAAAATACAAAGATACGAAAATACTCTAATGCTCGGAGGAGATTTATTCATGTTTATGATGTGTCGAATGTCGCGGTGTTGACCTCCATGATCTATAAATAGGGGTAGACGAGAATTCGAGAATCCTCTACTTACATAATAATCGTTAAAACGACAGCAGTCGTAGTTTGGCGAGCAACTGTAATATCGAGAGAAAAAAAACTAGAGGAAAGAGAGGCAGCCAAAATTGAGTAATATCGCGAGCAACCTCCGGTAGCGAAACGAAACCCATCCTTTTGAAAGATCCGGCCGCAAGTTTTGCGCTAATACGAGTTCCTCCAACGTGGTTTTCCCAGACTGTAGTGAAGGACAAGGTCTAATTCCACGGATAATCCGAGAAGAATCCGACGATATCTTATAAATCCTTGGGTGGGGAGAGGCGGTGGAAACGATGGCAAGTGATGACCTCGGAACGGTTGTCCTTTGAGCCAGCAAGTTCGTTCCCCGTTTGATGTTGGTTCGATCCCCGAGCAGCAAGGAGGGCCACAAGTCGGGGAGCCAACTGGGCGGAAACCCACAAAGCCCAGCTTTATTATCCATCATCCACTCGAATAAAACTCCGGTAAATAAACCCTCGGGCTCCGCTACCTCCCACTCGCTCCAGGCCGCTCGAACTCCTTTCACCTCTCTTTCACTCACCTTCGCAACCCCCCAAGGCGGAGGTCAGAGCCACGTGGCTGCCATACCAGCCCGAGTGTAAACTCGACCGTCGATTCCTCAGAATCGTCTTTCGAACTAACAATAAGAAATATCTTCAAGCCGTTTGTGAGGTGAAGGTGGAGCTTGGTTAGAGTTTATGTGTAGGAATGAGAAGACTTCTCAATATGTGGACAATGGTTTACTTATGAATCCAATTTTCGACCGACTGTCAGAATAAAAGAGAAAACTCGAAACAGGTTTAATAATTCGCAGAGATTAACAACTCCAATAATTGGAGATAATTCGGTCGGAGTAAACATGTCGAAGCAGTGCTGTTACGAGGAATGGTAATCGTGAACCGATGGCCTGGGGCCCTAAAATAACTGGGGAGAGGAGGGGGAGGGGCACAAGATTCTAGAATCGACAAGTTGCAAATATTCATGCATAATAAATTTTCGCAGAATTTCTCATTGATGTCGGTATCTGGATACATAGCGGGCTCTTGTATTACTTTTGAATAACTGTGCTCTGATAACTTGAGCGAAAATGCTTCTCCCCACAAAGCTATCTACGCTCATTCATGAGCAACGGGAGGTGAAATTTTAGAGTAGAAGTAATTTAAGATTTCATCGATCTAAAAGCGAGATAGAAGGCTTTCGGGGGAGCGCAATTTTCACTTCGCAGCGGACAAGCAACGAACCTGCAGTCCTAAACGAATAATACTTTGAATTTTACCTCGCGCACACGTCAATGTCAAATTTAAAATACAGCGGTCAGCTGTAAACCTTTCAACTTTATCGGCGCTTTTTTTCTCATGATTGTGCAACACGTCTGGCGGAACAGAAATAGACTTTCGAATTTATGTTTATTATCATTATTCAGCATTGTTACGCAGTCACGACTGAGACATATTTAGTCGGAAAGGAAACGCAGTAGCTTAGAAACTAAACCACGCTTTTACGACACATTATCTTCAAATGAGCCTCGAGTAGCGACACAATACCACACTTTCAGGGTACATCGGTTGTTAACGAGTGCTTGTGTTAAAAATAGTAACCAGACGGTGGAGAACCCACGTGTAAAAGCGGAGTTGAAAATAAACCTTATTTAAGTTCTGCGAGTGCAGTGCGATACCCATGCTCGTACGTACCGAGCTTTCGCGTGAAAGGTCCTTCAGTTAAAGCAATTCCGGAGAGCGTCGAAAATTCTGCGACATGAAATTATTTTCGCCATAATTCCCTTTCGACGGGAGTTGCACTGTTTTGTGATCAGTTTCAGCGCATGTCTTACAATTATTTATCGGCAAGTGCTTTTGAACAATTCAAAAATTTTACGGTATATAAGAATGCATGCTGAGATAGCGAAGAACCTGTGAGAAACTTTACATGATTGTGGCATCAATTCGGCGCGTGAATTTTGCACGCACGTCAGGGAAACTGTGAAACTCCGAACACCTATCTACCATAGGCCTGCAGAAGTGTCAAGAATACGCAAACCTTCAACCGACGCGGAGTGCTCTGATATTCCGCGTTATGTGATCGGAATACATTTTTTTGGGTTCAGGAAAATCTTCGGAGCAGATAGATATGCTCGTAAATTATACGTAACGAATAATGTGCAAAATATACGGGATGAGTATAACTATACACTGTACGCTGAAAGTAAATTCCGTTAATAATCAAACATCACTCATCTCAGTCGCCTGGGAGTTGAATCCCGGGTGCATTCCGGATTCTGTAGATCAGCCGAAAATTACCGGGTCTTAAGGGTCTGATATGTTCCGTGGGAGAAAATATTATGTACCAAATTCACGAATATATACTTAAATTCCTTTTTTTGTACGAGCAGAGGGTACCATCGCGGTTCAGTTATCTCGTTGAAATATTATCTCCGTGCAGCTGAAATGTCCTTGTCTGTCTTATCTCGTTCTCGATGCGCAGGTATTATTATATTATGTATTTTTTTTTTTTTCCTTTTCATTTCAAGACGAAGAAGGCGTGTGCCTAGGGGAGCCAAGACAGTGGGGTGTTGTAGAAAGGCTCCTCCGCAGTTTCACAAAATTTCCCATACTTTTCTGGAGAAATTTTGCAATATATTTATGCACAACGGGGCGCAGCTGCCAGATGCATTATGCGTGGCGTGCGTGTCGTAAAATCCATAACGGCAGCCATGCTCTACCCTCGCACGCCTATATTTCATATCTGGCTCTAGTTCAGACAAAGGATGCCTAAACGTTTCGTTCGGCCTCTCAAACTTTTCCCGAACTGAAACGAAACGTAGAAGACAAGACGTCTTTCGTGCCAATATCCCTGCGAGATTTTAAGAATATATGAAAGTGTCGTTTCAGTCTCACTCCTATCAAACGTACTACACACACCTATATATGTCCTATACGTATACACACCCATGTATTTACGCACGTGGATCCATACTTGAAGACCATATTCACCGGCGGTGCTCGATATAATACTTCCAATATCAAAAGCCGAGCCGACTGCGAATAAGGGTTAGGTATACACGTGTGTACGCGGATATAGCATAACTTTTTACCAAAGAACCGGTAAACCAGGGGTGGAAAAGTGGATTAAAAACGTTGAAAGGAAATTAATAAATCACATTGAAATTCCTGAATCGAGAATTTGCCGAGCTTTCAGAAACTCGATCTGGAAAAATACTCGATTAATTAAGGTTCATTATTTACGACCAAGTACGCACACAAGGTCGTACGAAATCGACGGGAATCAAAAAAACAAGGAAAAGAAATCCACAAGCACTCCCGCGAGTACTTCAATGACGCGATAGGTCGGATAATTTGTGCCCATGAACTCTCGGGCAGGCATGTATCACCTATATCTGATATTTGATAGACGCTGATTTCATCGCCGATAATATGCGGTTTGCGTGAAAATTGTGGAACGCGGTTTTTCGTTACGTTCGTTCGGAGAGCCTGTGATCTCGACGAACATGACAGGGACGCATGGTATATAACCGTGACCGCGAGTATACGAGGAGAATTATAAAGGCTTCTCGGTCAGTCCGCGTTTTAAGATCTGCAAGCACCTCGCCCACGCATATTATTATACTTACGTCGAGCGAATGCCGGCTCGATATCGGCGAGGCTTTCGTCGCGCTTGTAATTATTACTTATGCATTCGTTCGCATTTCACGCCCGTTTATTTTCCGCGGACCACTTTCCATAACCTAATGTGATGGATGATAAATATCCACGCGCGGTGGTGTAACGTTCTGCAATTATAATCCAAGTGGGCCGATGTGTTCGTATTTGAATAGTTAATGTCTTGCAAACACTCGGCCCTTTATTTCAAGTGCTTTGGTTGGTCGGTGGGTGGAAGTGAGCGAGGAAAGGGTGACGCGTGGAGAGTACGGAGGGAAGGAAGGGTGGGCCACCGCGCCGATATTTTACTCAAGCTCGGCTGAGTCAGGGCGCCGCCGGAATGCACGACTGAACAAATCAAGCACACCCGAAGAAACTCGGGATAGTTCTAATGAAACAGAATTCGGAGTAATGGAATCACCGGAGTAATTGTCGGCTGAAGAAATGAATATCGTAGCGTGTTACGGGGGTATATAAGGGGTAGATAATATATACTTTTATGTATGTAGGTGTATAAGTCAAGTAATATACTTGTCAAACGATTTCCTTCGCAACGGTTCTCTTCATGGTCGGTCCTTGCAGTTGGCTTCGTCGTCAGGTAAATTGCTGTGGTCGTTAATACGTAACTGGTGCTTGGTTAAATCATGCGGAAATGAAAAAATGAAATAAAACTCTTAGCGAGAACAGAAGTGCGAAATAAATCAGTGAGAAAACGCTATTTAAACCGAAATACAGTTATGCAAAGATTGTGAATCCTTATTTACGTTCTTGAGAAAAGCAAAAAGCTGAATTTCCGTCGTTAACGTATTATTCAAATCGCGGTCTTTATCGCATCTTCACCACCTCACGTCACGTATCTCTCACAGTCTGCAGTAATGACCGCATGACCGCACAATTGGTAAAAATATCACAATAATTACTATCACACATCTCCACGTATGACCGACGATCGGAATAAAAGCAATGCGATATAACAAAATCATCAGTATAAAAGCTACTCGAGGATAATTAAGCTGGTAGTTTGGGAAAAAAAAGGCAAGAAAAAGGTGTATCAGGATTATCACGCTACGGTAAAGGACGTCGCGGGTAATCCCACGGAATCCATGTCATTGTTTGTAGGACTCAGAGCCCAGTAGCTGTGGACCGATTCCGAGGAACGGTAGATTTCCCCCAAATTCGGAGGCCTCAGAATTCTGGTAGCTACCCCATCCTCCCTATACGTTTTCGTTAGTACATAGCTTTGTCTCACATCAATCCGAGAGCAAAGAAAACCAGGGACGGTCTTTAGCTGCTGCGGACGCCGACGCGTGGGCGGTGTAAAAGATATAATATCTTCAGGATGGACCGAGACGGGAGAAAAGGAGATTACCGGTGTCCCTCCTGAAGAATGGCTGTTTTTTATTGTCTGAAAATACACGCGGATTGTCTCTCAACATATCCCTACAGTGATAACGAACTTTGTGTCGGCATCTTTCGCGATATGACACGTAAGTTTGTGACTCTCATGGATCTCCCGTCGATCAAGATACGTCGAATCAAGGACGCGCGGGGACACAATGAGGTCCGAAAATAGTGCCGTTATAAACTGAAAGTTTCGTTCAAGATGCCACATGCCGTGTGTCGTGTTATACCCACCAACCTGACTTTGCAAAAACATGGACTGAGGAGATAAAATTGTTCCGAAGTTGACATGTTCAGTGTTCCTGAATTCGCGATGATTTGAAATTCGTATAGACGAGGAAAAGAAAATTACAAACGAATTTCATCGTCCGGTGAGCGATAGTCAAACATACGGACATAATAGATTTTTTTTCCATTTGAATTTTTGTACCTACTGGACCGAAGAAAAATATTACGAAAGAAATGACATTTGTTAGCGAGCGAGAACACGCTTTTTATTCCAGTATGGGAACAAAAAAAAAGGGCAAATGCTCGGAACACGAAACTCCATAAATAAAATTAGTGGAGCGGTGAAATCTCCGTTGAGACAAATGTTTCCAAAAGAATGCCCGGCCTTTCTGAGGGTGAATTCAAGTCGAAGGTATCATACAAGGGTGATCACCGAGACTCGCAAAAGTCTTTGGAAGAATAAACCTCCACACTTCCATATCTTCTTTATCTTATAGTTCAACACATGAATCGTCGATGCTCGATGCAATCTACGTCATTTTATTTTATTGTCGCGTACGTAGTGTACATGCAGTAAAAACTATCTGTGATCTATTCCGATTCTAAAATTGTATTTTTCCACATCTTCTCTTATCTGGCTCCCTCGTGATGCCCCCTTCGCATTGACATTCAGACATTTCGAAAGCCCTAAACTGCTTCGACACCCTTCGATGACGTACCGTATTCGATGGAACGAAGTAGTCTACCTCCATGGAATTTCAGCAACCAAATTCCAGAAGAAAAAGATCCATGCAAATCTTGTTGAGAGGGATGAAAAAAAACCCCTCATGGAATGAAGGAAGGGAATAAAAACCATGGCAAAAATTTTCTTGTGTGCCTTTTAAAGTAGAGAACACCCTGCGCAAGCAATGGATGGATACGAAATCGTCTCGGTGGCGAATAATAGCATATTACTACGCGAACGAAAAGTGTGTCTCCATTATTCTAGTGCATGATGTTACGAAGCGGCGAACAAACAATTGAAAAAAAAGATGACACCATAACGAACTCGGTGAAATTGATTGAATTTTTCGGTTCAACGCTTGAGCATGAGCAGCACCAGACTGTACGCCCTTCGTACCGAAATCGCTGACCTTCGATGAATGTAAGCACGACAATCCTTGCCAATGTATGCGCAGAGGTAGACCTAATAATTACTTATGCGTCTAGACGGCGATACACATATGTCGAACACACCACGTTCCCTTACGTGAGAGGCCGTAAATATTGACAGGTGGTTGCTCCTGCAAATACAAATCGTGTAAATTAAACGATCATTTCGACGAGGTAGCTGTGGAATTCTTGAAAAAAAAAAAATAATAAATAACAAGTATTGATTCTAATGGTCATTCAAGAAAATGAGTAATAGTGCACGATGCTCCATTATGAACGGGTTAATGATTTTACCCGGAATTCAAAGCTCTACTTTCGCGAAAAATTGGGTGCTTTGTTCAAGGTTAGCATCAATTGATAGTATCGGCGGTGCTATTCCATATTCGCAGTTCAAGGAAACGGTAAAACACATATTTCAGCAAACTCTCTGTTACGGTAGCGAACCTGATGGCAGGTATATCAACGCGACGCGTGGTTTTTGTACTACTTGGAATGCGACGCCGCCTACGTCGCCGGGACGCAGGCTATGGGCGTACTTTCGTCCTTTACGCTTCTTTTCAACTGCATTTGGATTATTCTCGGGAGCAGTCGTGGTGGCGGAAGGATGGGGTGAGACAGAAGCAGACAATCCATACGTAAACGAACTACAACCTCCCGAGCATCGGCCAGACGATGGTATACCGGTTCAACCCCATTTCGCGTATAGAGGTTGCGCGAGGGTGCAGAGATGGACAGAACGGATGAGCCTCCAACTTCTCGGTTGTATATCTCGTGGCTTCCGGAGGGTGGACGCTACGCTTTCTCATATATCACGTAACCCTCGTATTGCTAGTCTTCGAGCAAGCTTTTTCTACCTCCGTCCCCACCTTCGTTT